>NW_024467984.1:0-257607 GCF_002105095.1 Pseudomassariella vexata
GTCACTCAAGTGTTCGGCCCAGACGGTGGTAAGCGATCGCAGACCACGGGGAGTCTCGATGTAGCCCACAATACCAACAACGATCATCTGCAAAAGTGAAGATGTTAGCCATAGGCACAGAGCCAAGCGGGCTGCGTTGTTCGTACCGGTGGGGTGTCAATAATGGTGACAGCCTCAACAACTTCCTTCTTGTGCGACTTGGCACCCGGGCGGTCGAGGTCTCGGACGATGGTGGTCATACCGGCCTTGTAGCCCATGGTGGCTGTCAGGTGAACGGGCTTCTTGGGGTCATCCTTGGGGAAACTGGTTGAGAAATCCGCGAGTTAGCATTACTGATGTCTATGAATGCAATTGATACACCACCATTCTCGATTTGCAGATAGGACTTTGAAGTCGCATCGACATCATGGTCGACCCGCGGCCGGGGAGTAGCGTTTGCGACTCTGGGAAATTTGCAGGTAACTTACGACTTGACCTTGCCACGGTGGCGGGCGGCACGCTTTCTGGGCAAGAATGCTAGAGAGCCATGACGGGGGGCCTCGAACTTTCGGTGAGACATCTTGCAATGATTCTCCTGTTCGTGTTAGTTGTCGAGGCGAGATGAGGAAATCTGAAGCACGGAAAGTCTCCAAAAGTGTTCGGCGGGAAACTTCGGTGGTGGTGGAATTGGCGACGAAATTTCTAGCCCTAAGTGGCACGTGCATATACCCCACTCGGACATCGAATTTATTAAAGGGCACTTTCCTCTTGGCGGTCGGTCAAACGTGACATTTTAGTGGGAATCAAGAGCATTTTGATATCACTGGAGTAAGCGATGGGATAACGTACAACACCACCTTTCTGGCCACCCAACTTTCTGGCCACCCAACTTTCTGGCCACCCAACTTTCTGGCCACCCAACTTTCTGGCCACCCAACTTTCTGGCCACCCAACTTTCTGGCCACCCAACTTTCTGGCCACCCAACTTTCTGGCCACCCAACTTTCTGGCCACCCAACTTTCTGGCCACCCAACTTTCTGGCCACATATTGCAATCCAATTGAAGGTATTCGAAACAGTGTATTCAACGTACTATTATAGCTATTCAGGTACAACCGGCTCTAATAGAAAGCTGTGCTCTAGGGCTTCCTGAGGTATAGATCTGATAGATTCTGACGCCTTAGCTGGGTCCAGTATTACCTGATTCCGACGTTGTACCTGGTCTCGTTGCCGTTCTACTTCAAGGGCTCGATCCATCGCTTCCTTAATCCGTACAATGTTACCAAATCATTCATTAGGCCCTAATCGTACCTTCTTACGTGGTTTGGGGCGTAACGAAGTTATCTCGGCTTCTAATGCGTGTACACGTTGGGTCAAAGTAGCGACCTCGACGCTCTGTACATCTAGCCGACGAGTCAGCTTCCGAAACAATAGCCGTTGCGACGATCGCAATGGCGTAATCGCTGCCAGACTCTCCCTAGCTACTAAGCTAGTCACTGGCATCGCTATTATTGTCGGATCAAGCCAATTACCAGCTGTTGGTGGTGTAGTTGGTCGTTCTGATAGGGGGGCTATCGTCGGCTGAGGTCGCGATGGATCTAATGGGTATATTCCAGTTGCAGAGAAGCCTGATTGTATATTACTGATCGTGAACGACTTCGTATATGCCTCGATGTATAGCGAGAGGAACGTCGACTTTTTAAATGGAATAGAACAGTACTCGATCGAGAGAGAGGTCGCTAACGAGCGATAGTACCGCTTTAATGGAGCAAATACGGCGACGTCGAGAGGTTGGAGCCCGTGAGAACAGTGTGCTGGCAAAAATAGTAACGAGATCTTGTTACAATAGGCCAACCACATAAACTCGACGTTGTCGTGAGCGATATGACCATCTAATATCAAGAGCCGCTGCTCGTCGGGATCAACTGGTTGTGTACGAGGTATAAAGATATCACGAAGCCATCGAACGGCGATATCTGTACTGATCCAACCGTTAGACGAATAAGTATATTGCCGATCAGGTATATCGTCGCAATCGTTAAACCATTTCCCTAGATAGCTTCATCGACGCGATTGACGCGTCAGAATGGCTGAGGCCATCGCCGAGTCGTAATTGGAGGGTAGAGCGTGGAACGCCCCATCGGAGGGAAGCCTGGCGCTGGGATATCCCTTGATTGATATCGTTGAGAGCGCCTTGAATCGAATTTTCTGAATATCGAGGCATTGTATAATAATAGCTAATACCGACGATAATCTGTTGTGCCGAAGGTTGTTGTAGTTGGCAGATTAGGTGGCCAGAAAGGTGGGTGGCCGGATAGGTGGGGTTGTACGTTAAGCTATGTTCTCATGGGGATTCTTAGTGGGATAATCGTTGGGCTGCAGTATCAATCAAAGCCTAGGCGCAACTGCCGTCTACACTGAACAGCCTCATATCATTACCTTCTCCACCATGTACTCTTCCTGAGACTGTCATATCCAGTGTCGAGATCCGGTCAAATAGACGTTGTTTTTAATTATGAAATACATGCTGTTGTGTCATTGCAATACTGAAGTGAATAATAACCATGGACCACCGCAATAGGTTTTTTGCCCAAAGTATTTAAACGAGAACGCCGTCTTGGCAGCCAAAGATATACATTGAGAAACCATTAACAAGACGAAAGGGTATGTCGCCAGTGTGCCCAAACTGCTCACTTTGAAAAAAACCTTCGCAATGCCATAAATGTTTTCTTGCTCCTCCGACCATCCCCCGCCCTCACCCTCACCCCCTCCCCCTTCCCCCAGCAGCACAACATGCTTGGACAAATGCTAGCTACGGATCTTGAGAATCACCCAAAAGCTTTTCGCTGCAAGTAATTGCCGATAACAGTCGTACTGATGCCCCAACCTCGCCGTCCATTCCTCGAGTTTTGAAATCTCTTCTTCAATTTCCTTGACTTTCAAGTTTGTCGCCTATCGGCCTCATGTTTAGCGTGCGCTTGTATGTGTTGCTGCGCAGCCATACGATGGGCAAGTTCGTGCATGGCCCACGCTCTTGCGAGAGTGATGGGAGGAACGCCGCCACCACTTAAAGTAAGTTCCTCATCACCCTGGGAAAGCCTGTGTTGGAGACGAAAGACTAGGGTCCCTTCTAAGCAGCGCCCTCCGTCTTTGGAGCGGTTCCCATCATCCCGTTCATCCCACCAGCGCTGGTGGGTGTCGCGTTCTTCAGGTCACCGGCAGCTGAGCCCGGTCCAGAGTTAGGCCCGCCCATGCTTATCTTCTTCTCTTCTTCACCACTGTCATCATAGTCCTCATCAACGTCCATTTTTCTGGCAGCTCGCTCAGGCTCACTCATCTGTGGGGGAGGAGCAGGGGCGACAGGGGGATGTTCTACTCTGGAACGCTCGTCCTGGGCGTAGTCCTTTGGTGTGAGAACTGGCTGAGGTGGCTCGTGCATGATGCCCGGCATTGGTGAAGGGCCTTGTTGCATTGGAGGTAGGTGATTAGGCATCTGGTGAGCTGGAGGGTGATGCGCAGCTTCAGAAGGATGGTAGTTCTCATTAGCATGACGCTGTTCGTCAACCCGGCGTTGCTCCTCCACACGGCGTTGTTGCTCCTCCAAGCGGCGTTGGTCCTCAAAGCGATGTGCGTCGGGTGAAGCACGACGGTATGCTTCGCCGCCGCGAAGAGGTGTGGACGGGCGTCGATGGCGCATGTCGTCCATCCTGGCGCGATTTTCATCCGATGCGGGCTTCTTGATTGATGGCTCATCCTCCCACTCCCGCAGTCTTTTGGGCCCAACCGAAGGCGGTCGATCATCGGCACGATGCACGGGACCATCAGGACCCATAGGGCCCTTGGATGGCGGTTGGGGAAGACCGTTGTCCATGCTGCTAGGACCAGGTTCGTGGTGCGGAGCATATGGAGGCGGTTGATGTTGAGGATATGCCGACTTAGGCGAGGGCATGCGGTTATCATGCATAGGCGGGCGTGAATCGGAGCGAGGGGAGCCTTGACGGTAGGGCATCAGGTTGTGCGGTGGCGGGGCGCCATTGGGAGGGGGTCCGTTGGTGGGAGGCATGCTGGCGGATGGCGCCGGCGTGTAGTTAGGATTGCTTACTCTAGCAGGCGGGCCTTGTGAAGAAGGGGGCGGTGGTTGAGATTGACCTGGAGGCGGGCCGTAGTGTTGTGGAGGTCCAGGTGAAGGTCCCCGTCTCATCGGCCCAGGACCTTGACGACTTGCATCGCCGCCATAAGGACGCATCTGCTGCTCCTGACGGGGACTTGGTCCTCGTGCCATGGGAGGTGCAGGCCCGCGGAAAGGATCTCGCTGGTCATAGGGGTTAGGCGGCTGCGGTTGGGGAGGGTTGACCTCGGACAACCTATTGCTCCATCCATTGACTCCTCCCGGTCCTGTTGGTCCCGGAGGTCCAAGAGGAGGGCGTCCATTCTGCTGCTGCTGGGGTGCCGCGGATGCTCCGGTCCATTGCGGAGCCGGCGGCCCTTGAGCGCCGTAGGTTTGGGGGTGCACATCAGTGGGCATCGGGGGAGGCCCCTGAGGCATGTTGTTATTGTTCGAGCCATTTTGCCGAAGTAGCGTGAGTCTGGCCTTGATGTGCGGGTTTGCAGGATCCAGCTCGGCAGCTCTCTGATAAGCATCAAGTGCATCGGTGATCTGGTTGTTGCAGGACTCATACTGGGTAGTTGTTAGCTGTATTCATATGCCAATCACGTGAATGGATGTACGCACCAGAGTACCCAAGTCATACCAGACTTCAGAAATGTACGGGTTCAGTCGAATAGCTCTAGAGTAGGCATCCAAGGCGTCGCGGTATTGGTTGATTTGGTAGTAGAGCACGCCAATCGAGCACCAGAATGTAGGGTTTCGTCCATCTCGGTATACCGCTTGCTGGTATGCCTCATATGCCTTGGGGTATTTCTGCTGTGACATGTAGCATCGGCCGAGGAGATACCAGCTCTGCGCATCGCTGTTGTCTGTCAAGTGGGTTAGTGGAATCTCACAGGCACCGAGGAGCGTGGATGCTTCTACTTACCGGCTGCTACGGACTTTTCGAGATATTCAATGGCTCGTTCTTGGGTCGAAAAGCTGCTACTTTGTTGGTGATGAAGCCAGCCGAGCTGCTGCAAGACCTTTGCATGGGCCGGGTCGCGGTCCAAAACACGACTGTATGCGGCTTTGGCACTGTCGTACTGGAATGGCGAGTTAGCCAGGGTCTGGATGCGAAGGCGGCAAAGGCAACTTACGTCTTTCTGTTGTTCATGTACATGACCGATCTGGAACCAGATGTCTTCCTCAGTCAAAGGCGGCGGAGGCGATGTCACAATGTACTTGAAACACTGCGCCGAGTTAGAACAGCCGTTGCACTCAGGCGAGGGGCTTTAGGAATTACTAACCTCCAGACTCTGTCCATACTTGGATTGTTGCTTGTAGATTATGCCCAGACGGAAGTATATTTCGTTGGCCTTTTCGAAATCGGGTTGCATCTGCATGACTTGCGAAAACGCCTCCTCCGCATGCTCCAAGGACCCATAGCGGTCATAGAGAATACCGATGCCATACCACAACTTAGGCTCCTGACCTGTCGTTAGCATGCACGGGGGGGACCTTGTAGTGAATATGTTTTTACTAACTTTGGGATTTGGCAAGTTGACCAATGCATTCTGGTATGCCGCGTACGCTTGCTGTAGGTCGTCCATCATGAGAAAGCAGTGGCCTAAATGAGAAGTGTTAGTTTAAATAAGGCCCCACCAGCTGAAGCAAGGGACAGCATACCGAGGCTACCCCAGACTTCACCATTCCTGTCATCTATTTTGAGAATGGCCTGGAGAAAATCGACCGCCTTGTGGAACTCTTCCCGAGTTCGTAGAATGAGACTGATCGCATTCATCGCCGGGACGGAATTAGGGTTCGCGCGAAGGGCGTGCTCGTAGGCGCTCATAGCCTCTTCGAGATTGCCGAGGAGCTCCGAGAAACTGCCTGTGGACGAGTTGCTTAGATGTGTTCTAGATCACCAGCATCATGGAACGTACGTACCAATTTGCATCCATAGATGTTCGTTGACGGTGAGGATGGCACGCGACGGAGACGCGGCATAGGGAGCAGGGCCTGGGGCCTGGGGCCCTTGCGGACCGTGATGCATCTGCATCGCCATTTGAGGCGATGGGTGGTGGTTGGCCATGATCGCTCTACTTTGCTCTATCTGGCTCGTGGAAAACTGCTGTCCATCGACCTGACCAAGACTGACTGAAGCTGTTTGTAGCGGTGGAGTCCACACGGTGGTGCAGCTGAAAAGTCGACAGGACTGGGCTCGCGGCAAGATATCAACGCGAAACAACTAGTGGAACAATAGCCAGAGGAAAAAAAGGATAGACCGACTCGGCCAGAGGAGGGCGGTTGCAGCGTATTGGGTTGGGTATCTCAAGAAGATGGTGGCAGGTGCAGTCTGTGATAGCCCCAGAAAGCCGCTCCTAACGGTCGCGACCGCAAGATGACGAAGCCGTTTGGTTGGTAAAAGACCCTATCGCCTCACAGCTTAAAATAACCGTGGACGAGTGTCTCAATACCGAGATCGCTAGTCGCTAGTTACGTTCACGATGGTTGAACTAGATGCCCATGTGAGCCAGCCTCGAGGACGGGATGGGGTTCAATGGGCTTGTGGGTGGGTGAGAAAGGCGACGGGAAGGATATGAGTGAATGAGGAAATCGGGAGAGAGGAGCAAGATTCGTTCTCCCCAAAAAGTCCTCAAACAACCCTTACCCACGACTGTAGAAGGACCAGTGCTGGGAAGCGTAATGTCTTCTAGGCGCATGCTCCACAGGACCGACCCCTGAAGAGGAACTTTGGCGGCTGCCCCACGGAAAGTCTCCTGCAGTACCGCTTATGTACTGGAGAGGGTGGACCCTCTAGTAAAGTTTGGAACGCTCAGACCAGATGTATCGCGTATGGGGGCCCAGCCTCACAACCAGGGTCACTCTTCTGCCACCGGTAGCGAGCGGAGGGCGGCGCTATGGAGGCTTAGAGTTGTAGGACGAACGCGACGAGTGATCCTGCCCAACAAGCGTTTTCGGTATTGAGGGAGCAAACATTGGAAAGGCTTTGATTACCCAGATGCCAACAGAAGGGACAAGCAGCACAGAAATCACTCAGTCGCTTGCTGCTCAGACCAGAATCGCCGGAGGAATAGCCGAAGGCGCAGAAGTTGGCAGTCGTCAAATGCAGTACAGATTGTCAGCTGCCAACCTGCCATCTTAAGTGAGCGGTACAGAGCCGGTGAGCCCCATAGTTCCGCCTGAAGGTGGGGTACTCATCAGTAACCTGGCGCTACTTAATGCATCACGCACACGAAGTTCCCGAGACAAGCCAAATTTGGGCTGTCGCCCGTGTGGCCCCCCAGAGCAGCCCAGAGATCGTTTGAAGGGTATCCCGTCATGGATGGCGATGTGGCACTTGATTGCAAGCCACCCATTATGATGACAGAGCCCACTAAAATTGAGGCACGCTTATCGCATCGGAGTATTTATCCTCTTCGAAACTCACTGAAGGCCTTTACTCAACTTGGTTAATGCCATGTCGCATCCCTCCCAATCGCACTGGCAGCCAGGGTAACAATTCCAATGCGGGAACAGCAACAACGTCCTCACCGATGGAAGGTAAGCTTCAGATGAGACGGCTTCAACGTTGTCAGAGAATTACGAAAGAAAGGGTCGCTCAACTCACTGATGAGAGTGGATGACTTTCACAGATGTCAATCGCCGAACCGGATGTTTGATCTGATATTTTCCAACGCGGTGAGAACCGTCCACGTGTGAACACATCCACAATCTCATCCTTCCCATCGTATCAGGTTAGCCGCTATTGCCGGTAATTTTGGGGTCTTGAGGATAAGTCCGTATATCGTCCTGTCGATCTTGCTTTTAAGCGATCAGCACATATATCCAGTCTTTAATGCAAGTTCAATATACCAAACCCGCTGCGACCGATCAGACAGAGAAAGCATCCGCGTCTTTGAGTTTTTAGTTCTTCAGGTCCAACTTCATCAGACAACTGATGCACGTTTATTTCCGAGGTTGTCTGCCAGGGGGTAGGTTCAACGGCTAACCGACTTTGTGCTTATTGTACACAGAGTTCATGCATTCCCACTCCTGCTTGAAACTTAGGGGTTCTAGAAGCTTTTGCTGGTATTGGCCGCTGCTTGCAGATTGCGGGATGACAGCAACAATACTGAGGTATTTCAAGGAATGCGCTCACTTCATGGAACGAGGATGTTCCCCGTTGCTGTAGCCAGAGCAGGTGAGGCGGTCTGCACGGCGAAACTCGATCAAGGGGTCTCAACAGTTGTGATCATGCCCAAGGGACTATCTCGAAAGGGTCTATGTTGACTAGTCTTGTTTTTGACTCTTGCCCACGTGCGTGTTAACCGGCGATGGCGTGGCCATGAGAGATGGGTTGATTGTTAAAGTTGACGGGACCGGAGGAAGGGTTCTCTATTTTAAGCGATTCAAATGGGTATTACTCTGAGAACGGAACGCCAGAACTCTGCAGATGCTTTCAACAATTTACTCAAATTGATTTGCCGTGTGAATGATGAGGCGCCAGCTTGCAGTATATCAATTACCTGTACGAAGCTGCATATGGCATCCCTTGCGCTGTTGCGAGTTTTCCCGCAACCTATCTGCAGCTAGTTATTTAAGTACGTTTGAATCGGGTATGTGATTGCCCGCAGTCCAAGTGCGGGCCGGGATGAGCAAGACGGAAGTGATGCCGTCGCATCACCATGGAACTTTAGAGTGAGTACTGGTTATGCCTGCTGCACGCAGAAATCCAGTTAAACAAGAGGCAAGGAGATGAGCCTTGCCCGAAGTGCGAATATGCAATTTAGTTGACGCAGTAACTTACCTTTAATTAAGGGTGTAAAAAAGTGAGCATGAGGAAGCGTGGGAGCCAGACTTTACCGGTTCCGCGCCCGCATCGGTCGAGCACGATGTGTGGTAATATAGTGCATAAGTGTGGGTAGGAATGGCAGGCTGGCTGTGGGAGCTTACTTACTTTAGCCCACACCTGCATCCTCCTTTAAGACCATCCAGATTGAGTGGCCGAACTGCATCTCTCTGCATCTCACGCATGAGCAGGCGGTTGACGCACAGGGTGGACGTTTGGCGTGTCATTGGCCGTGCCGTCAGAAAACCGGTACGCCTCGAGGTGCCACAAGCACAAAAGCGAGCAAGAGGGACGAGCGTGGTTGAAATGCTCCATTTGCCCAGGGTTCGGCAGCTCCATGAGGGCCCCATATACACGGGCAGCACCAGTCCAGATGAGAGCCTCCATCTGCCTGCCTGCATGCTTTTGGTGTGAGCATACTAGTAGGTAACCGGGGGCCCATTTCCATGCGTCCCTGCAACTGCAACCGCCGCTCGTTTTTTTTTCACAGCGTCTTTTAATGATCCATCATCGCTGCGTGCGGCGCGTGAGCGTGACACAGCCCGAGTTGCCTGCATCGGCTTGACTTGCGGACCAGGAGCAAGCCGTATAAGAGAAAATAAAAAATAAACAACTTTTGACTGCCTCAATCCACCCACTCGATGAGACTTGTTCTGCTAGCCTGTGCGTCAGATGAGCTGGCTGGGTCCTGGGCTTCTGGGCTTCTGGGCTTCTGTGGGCTTTTTCGTCACGAATCAGTTGTTTTGTTGCCGACCAACCCAAAACGACACCCGAACGCTTGCACAATTGAGCTTGTTGTTGACAAGTCACTCGGTACACATTTTATTACATGGGAAATCCTATTTGATCGGCTGATCCCCGCAGTTTGATCCCGTATCTGCTGGGAATGGGAACAACGAACGTGCTTTGGTTCCAATTCCAGGTCACATCCTTGCCTAAGCGGCAAACTCCTTCGGCGTCTGTGTTGGGCGGCACGCACAGCCCCTGGGTCCCGTTGTTCAATATTCCGCGGCCGATGGCCTTTTATTTCCCCAAGCAATGAGGACGAGGTGTTGTGTGACTCGTTGTGGCGAGAGCCTCTTTTCGCTTACGGGCGAGGGATGGAGGAAATGTTGAAACAAGCCCGTTCTTTATTTTTACAGCAACGCATGCAGACTGCAGCCCCATGTCGGGGTGACCCAACAAGAACGGGCGCCGCGACGCACAGGGATACGGTAGATCGGATCGTTTGAAGGGCGCAGAAAGCGTGGGTATCTAAAACATGCCCCAGATATGTCGTCAGGTTCCCGAGATGCTACCCATTGTATGATGATGATGATGATGATAATAATGATGCACATACACAGCAGCACACAGCAGTACACAAGCACTAAAAGCACTGTTGTCACTTGTTGAGAAACCGTGGAAAATGTCGCAGGAACGAAACTAGGTAATGCTGTCCCACGGGGGAGCCAATCTGTGGGCACCGAGGTTACCTCAACGCCGGCAGCGGGGACTTGGTGGGACTGGCTGCAACGGTTGCAAGTCGTCGTCACTCGAAAAGCCGATAACCCTGTAGTGTGTCCTACGTGCTAAGCCGATCCGTTATGATGAGACAAATCTGTCCCTGTTTGAGGTTTCTCAAGAGCCCGTCACACCCGGCTCGTCACAGTTCTCCTGGCACACTTTCGGCAAGCCACAATATCGCTTCATTCTCGGTGTACGCCGTGTAACGACTTCGGAGTCGTCAGCCACTACTCACCTCAGGCATGCTCTCGGTTGTGGCTGGCGCTGTATATTATCAATATCTGAAGTGCAGCTGGCAATAAGCAACCTCGAGAGCAAGTATCCGCTAAGTCCAGGCTTCCTTCTTCTTCTTCTTCTTCTTCTTCTTCTTCTCCTCATAGTTACTTCGGGTTTGATAGTTGTCGGGCTTTCTGTTGTCAAAAAACAGTAGGCATACTTGATATCCTATCCGCAGTTCAGTCTCCGCAGTTCAGTCTCAGACACCTTCGAAAACCGCATCATGTTCACCCTTCGTGAATGAATGCTATACCTGAAGTATGAAGCACATATTCAATGTCCAAATAGTTTCCAAAGCGAAGATAACGACGCGGCAGTTCTCGTCGTAAAGTAAACATGAAAACAATAAGCAATAGACCGCCTCCCTCTGGTTGTGCCCAATGAGCCACATGCTAGTATATAATGTAACATTCCCAAGAGACATCTTGCTCGCATGAACACTTCAAATTGAAAACACTAAGCCAGATCATCTCGTTGGATCTGCCATTTCAAAATCATTTGTAAATCCCCTTAGGCCGAATAAAGACAATACCCCCGTAGTAAGTTCCGTGTCCTCTAAGGCCTGTTCCGTGCTCGCAAATGCTCATGGTATAATACACGAGAGACCACCAAACTCCTACGCCCCTTTCCGTGAGTTAATGTGCTCAAGCTCCGTCCTTCTTGTGGTGGTGGTCGTGGTGATCGTGGTGGTCGTGTTCAGGGACATAGTTCGTCTCGCCTAGCATGCTGGTCGGTTGCGTCGTCATGGCCGTCTGAGTACTCGGCTGTGGCTGCGTCTGTACTGTTGGGCCGCTAGTCTGGCTTGGGGGCTGGGAATGGCTCCGGGGTGCACTCGGTCCTGTCGCAGCATGAAGCCTCTGGTCCAACGCCTTTAGAGCCAGAGCTCTCCTTCTTTCAGCTTCAGCTCTTACGCCACCACCCGATGCGCCTCGCTGTATGTAGTTGCCGCCCTGAGCTGCGGAGAGGTCCGTCTGCGAAAATGGGGTGCAGACTCGCATGGCAACCAATAAGTTGAATATTTGCTCCGAGAAGGCGGCCACGAACGGCTTGACGGGCCCAGGAAAGAACTCAGCGAAAGCGAACGTCTCGCTTGCATCTCCATGCATCGAAGTCGGTTGCGACGAGTCGAGGTCGGGAAATACAGTCTTGTAAAACCGCAGGTACGTCCAGCTCGTGAGCAGCCCAAAAACTGCGAGGAAGAGGGAGGCGGTCGTCAGGAACGGGGTTGGAGTGAGCACCGTCACGAGGCCAATATATATCAAAGGAAACCTTGGCACGCGTAAAGACACTAGGCCGCGGAAGAGGGTGACGGTGTGCGCCGGCACGAGCTGGCTAAAGGCGACCAGAAACGAGATCTGAAGGGGTATTGTGCCATTGATTGTCGTCAGCCTACATGTTGATCACAGCGTTAGTCTTACAGCACCAGGTGCCAGATTTATTGGGGCAGCGCAGTACTCACGTCCATCTCTCATTGCGAGAGAGAGTAAATAGCATGACCATAGATAAGAAGCAGAGCAGGTTGGGTATCAAGGACGACACCAGAAGGAACTTGGCAAATTCCCTCGACGACCAGGCTCTCTCCAGGTAGCGTCCGCCGTGAAACAATGTAAAACCACCAAGCGTAGCCGTAAATACATTGTTCTCGACCAGAGTAGTGGTGACGAAGGTCCACGGGTAAAAGAGTGAGAGTTGTGGGACGAGGGTCAGCCATTCAACGACGATCTCGGACTGGGCTGACCATTGTCGGTATCGCACCGCCGCGCTCAGGGTAGACTGCGCAATCAGCGCAACGAGCAGAATGCGTGTCACTGGCGGTATGTTCAGTCGGGGTGGCATGGCGGATGTTGGGTGTCGTCGTCGTCGACGTCTAGCATCAAGCTTGGTTTTGCTTTCGGAGCACTACTTTGCATTGCTAGACGTAGCCAAATGACACGGTCCCAGCAGAAGCACGGAGATTCCCGTTTCTTGGGGCTGGTGGCCCGAGTGTCTGCTACAACCCTAGAAGCCGCCGTGGGCAAAGTTGATATGAATGCCAAGAGGTAGAAAATATGAGATACCACCAGCATCTGTGACAAGAGACGATAGAATATAATAGCTTTCACGTGGTTCAATCCATCATTTTCAGTAGCTCTGAAGTTCAATAGTTTTAAGGTATGCATTGCTGGCTGGTTAAACTACTCAAATCCCCAGAGTATCGCTGGAACGACCGAAGCACCGGCGGTGCTTATGTCATATTGAGAATAGGGTGACATCTGACAATGAACAGCTCAGCCAGTGCAATTGAGCTAAGAGTACTTCGAGATGACTTGCGGTTTTCTACCGGGAAAGACGAACTCCCTCAAGTTGTTTATGCTGCATGATATTTCACAAGTGGAGGACAGAAAGAATCTTAGTTGATATAACTGGTAAGTTATTCCTGTCTATTATACTGGAATACCGTGGTATCTCATGTTATTCCATCCACCCTTGGTGCGCCGATTGTTCTGTCCTCCGCTTGGTAAATGGTCTTAAGAATGACAGGCCTGCTCAAGGTAGCAGACAGAAGGCGACCCTGTCTAGTTAAATTGTATCCACTTTCAATTGTTCACATTGTGTAAACCTAGAAAACCCCGAAAGAGTCGTGAAATGCCAAACTGGACCCATCTGAAGGCTTTTCGGTCACACACGATGCCGCGGCTGACGAGGCGGGAAGGGGCCACCGTGCATATTTTTCCCCTTCGGAGATCAGTCCGTATTTCAGTCTGAAACTGGGGAGCATGTTCAATGGAGATCGGACAAGTCGGAACACGCGGGTCCAGGCAAATAGAAATTACTATGCTGAGTTTCTCCACGCTGCAGTTAGGTATTGCACACTGGGTCTAACGGACTCGATCATTCACCGCTCTCTTAGCGCCAGGCTCAATAACTGATGAGGCGAGTCTTCCCGAAAGCCTCACGGCATGGATACGTAAACTCAGAATGCTGTGTGTCGCACGAGTCAAACCACCATGTGGCATCTCAAATTGCATCATGCGGAGCGACTCGATAAAAGGGGCCATTCTTCGAACGCTAAGCCATATATGGGAATTAGCCGGACTGACAACGATCAGCTGCGAGTCCTGCCGATCATGAACTGGGAAGCAACCTGGAATGTTTCTCTATTCGAACAAAAAAAAACCAAAAAACTCCCCCTCCCCGGTCCACCCTCCGTGCCTGGATGGCAGGATGGCCTGCATAATGAACTTGATTGAGACCGCAAATAGTACAATTGTTCAAATGTACCTGGGAACAACTGTCACTTCTTCCAACCCCACGAATCCGCTTCTGCTATTATTGGCTCAGCGGCAGCAGGGCGTTTCGATCGAGGCCTTTCTTGATTCTTCAGCCCAACCGGCCACTTGATCCAATCTCTTGCCGAAGTAGCGCGGATAGGTGCCACAAGTTAAAAGAGCCCGAAGACCCCAGACAGCCGGGATGGCCCAGGCTAGCCAATAGCACGCACGATGCCAAGGCTGACAGACCCAAGCTTTCACTTGTTCCAAAAATCGAACGAACCCCAGCGACGCGGCGGCGTCGGCGTCGCCTCCCTCGCCGCTCGAGGATGCGTGCAATGGCGGCAGCGAGCCTGTGACCTGTCCCCAACACTCACCTTGTCGATATGCATCCTATCAACAACCCCGGCGGCAAACCCCATTTATCAACCCTACCACCCAGATGCACGAACGGAGAACGGCACCTGAAGGTCAGAACCGTAATGCTGAAACAAACCAATACCAGACAGACAGACACTTCATAGCATCTCTCGACTCAATGACAACGAGCCTGCCTGCTTGCTCGCCCCAGACCGTACTGCGTAGATGGCACGATTGGCCATCGCCTATTGAAATGCATTGCCCTATGAAATCCACATAATATACCCGTTTCACTGATCTAGTGAGCATTGGAGGCTTTTGAGGCCACTCTTTGTGCGACTTGTAACCCAGATTGGCGATGGGGCCACCTGGGCAGTTTTGACGAGGTAAGGTACTTGGTACATTGTACCCAGTAGCCGTTCGCGAATCCCAAGACCCTGATGTGTCAAGTTGGAGTCGTCTCCAGGTTCATCAATTTCATCGAACGGGCGGGAACCCGCTTGAAGGCACCTCGCGGCCTCGGCCAGTTAGGGATTGTCTCGTCGGAAAGAACGATCGGTCATAAAGAGATGCTGCTGCTGCTTGCAAATGCAAATGCAGGCTCTGCTGTTTTTATTGTTGTTCCATGAGGCCAATTTTCATACCATGGAAGACTGACGATGGCACGGCTTGCGGCGCCGAGGAAGCTTCGCCAGGAAGCGGTGCGCAGAATAAACGGCGCACCGGGTCTCGAACATATGAGGGTATCCCGTCAATTGTGCGTGAATGAAATCGGTATGCTGGCTGGTTTATCTCAGGATGCCTTGTTGTTGGTCATCAAGACTGGTAGAAGCAATTAACTTGTATTGCAACACGGAAGTGCATCAACCATTTTGTACTTCGTACATTGCTCGAGAGCCCCGGTCACGAACCTGTCTTGAAGTGCTGGCAGTTGAGCACACTAGCAGTGGACAGGTACATTTAGACTCGCAGTCGGGATGTATCTTTTTATGGGACTAGACCCGTTTGGTGTGCCTAGCACAGATCCATAGGTTGCTCTCCACGGCCGGTCTTCCAAACTTTCCAGCATCCTTCTTTTTCATCAATCTATCAATTCTCGACGTGCACACGGCAATACACTGGATCTCACGACGCATTTCTCACCATGAAGGAGCCTCTCGACTCCAACCGTGTCAATTTCTTAATCTGGAGGTAGGTCGTCCCACTGTTCCCTCGGGCGGCTCATGGCTCATGACGCCCCAACGCCTGTTGCATCGCCCGATTCCAATATCTTCGCCGCGCACACTCACAGAGAAACATAGCCATTAACTCGCAGTCGCAGGTATCTCATAGAAGGCAGTATGTGTCATGAACTAAATTGGACACTCGTCGCAGCATTATGTGTGCTGGTGACATGCTCTGTGGACTTGGGTGGCTAAACTAACGTGGATTTGCAGACTATCGAGAGACGGCGGTCAAATTCCAAAAGGAGTGGCACATTGAAGAACCGCACCGGCAGCTCGAGTTTGCGCGTCACGTCAAGAGTCACGCACTAGTCAACACATTAAACCGGGGCCTGCTCTACAATGCATTGGAGAGGGAATTCGCCAAGTCGCAGCAGGTAAGTTGACCGTTACCAAAATCCTCCAATCTCGCCGTCCCAAGCGCATTTAGCGAGACATTGAAGATTGCGAATGGAGGCGAGGCGAGGCGGGTTGGTTTTATTCTTTTTGCGTGGATCTAGCCCAGGGGCACTGACAATTTGCGTGCAGGTGCCTCAAAATGCAGCGGCAGTGGCCGAGGGGGTGCAGCTAGGAGTGTTTGGTCCTCTGATGGCAAACGCTGCAGCAGCAACTGCGGCACCTCTGCCTCCAGCCGACGAGGAGCATGATTCGGAGGAGGACGCAGAAGGAGAGCCAGATATCGAAAATCCCCGAAAACGTCCAGTCGACAACAGGCCACAGCAGCCGCAGCTTAATGGATCCCCGGCGGCCAAGCGGCCTCGTCTGAGCAATGGCTATGAAACCCAAAATGGGCCAAATGGGGTGGATGCAGCCACAACACCCATGGAACTTGACGGGCAGAGCCACCACGGCGACAACCACGCCTACCCGTCCCCCCTGGAAGGCGAGCAAGCTCCGACGCCGACGCCTCGGACTGATGGCCCAGAGCAGGGCACGCAGGTCGATAAAGTTGAGGAACTTGCGCCCGAAACCACCTTTATTCCTCTTGGCTCCGACGATGCACAACAAATCTCGTCGCCAATTGGAACGTCGACGTCGAGAATCAACAGTGAGACGGCGCCCGTCCTGCTGCATTGCCAATGGAGTCCCCGAGATCCCACAATCTTGGCGGCTGCTGGCACCGATGCGCTAGCCCGCGTTTGGACTGTCTCGCGTGCAAGCTCAACGACCGCCGACCTGGACCCTGCTCCTGGTCACGTGAACGGCGTCGTCGTCCCACCTTTCCACAGCCTCATTGAGGATGACATAGCGCCCAAGGCGACGGTGACGGCCATGGCCTGGAACTGGGATGGGTCCGCAATCGCCGTAGCCACTGACTCAGAAACGAGGGCTCGCATCAGCCTATGGAGTGCCGACGGCAGTCATCTCCATCACTTTGAAGTTCCAGAGCCGCCCATCATCAAAATACGGTGGAACCCCAACAACGCCGCCATCCTGGCGATAGCGCCCGACAATGGAGGTACACTTGTGACTGTCTACCACGCAACAACGTCGAACTCCATGTCATATTTCCTTCCACGCCATGATATTGAAGCCGATCCCCTGGACGCCGCCTGGATCAGCGAAACTGAATTCTTGTTATGTGGTGGCGAGTTGCTAGTTTCATTGAGCTGTATAGATGGGAACATCATCGAAACCAGGAAATTGGAAACACACGAAGGCGACAGCTTGACGCAAGTTCAATTTGACTGGCGCTCATCAATGGCCGCAACGTGTGGAGAAAAGGGCTACGTCGATGTAAGATCTTCCGACTTTGCGTCCGTACTGTGTTCTAACCTGCATATCCTCAGATCTGGGATGCTTCGGGGAAGCGACGTGAAATCAAGGCGCACGACGATGCTGTCACCGCATTGGCATGGCAGCCGTTACAGTCCGAACCGGCACCCGACGAGCGTCTACTTGCGTCAGGCGGCGAAGACGGGGCAATTTTCATCTGGAATGCCCGATCTTCTGATGGCAAACCTAAATGCTCCATGACTATGGGACCCCCAATTGTGGCCTTGGCGTTCACGCCTGACGGAGCCTTCATCGCTGGTGCGACAAACGAGCGGATTCTCATCTGGAAAGTCGGCGACCACAGCATCCCACGAGCCAGTTGGAGTCGTATGCCTCATCCCGGGTGGCTCAGCCCTCGAATGAATGCCGAGTCGGACGAAGAAGACGAACATTGCCTTTGTTGGGACTCGACAGGGCAGAAACTGGCATACGGTGTAAATAGTCGAGTGAGTTTGTCCGACCCCGTCTGTACCCGCAATATGCTAATCAAATTTGCAGTTGGCTGTTATAAACTTCCGATGACAAGCTCGTGAAACTTTCATTTGTTAGACATAGAATGAGCGAAGGACCTCTCGAGCAACAGATCTCGAAATTGGTTGCGGGATGCCTGAGACGTTTCGGTTCCACTCAGCGTCAACGAAGCGCGGCCACGTCGACTTACGTTGCGTATCAACGAAGGAATCACACTTGGACACACCGACACACCCGTGGCTGAAATTTGGGGGCGCATTCGAAGTATCGGAAGATCTGCTGTCACAAAACTATTATAGATGACGGGTCTGAACATTTCAACAGTACAATTTCCGGTGCTTCGCCACTGATGAACATTACCTTCTCGCCAAAAGGCGACGCCCGGGGCAATGGCGTTATGGGGCGGGCATATCATCGTGAGAACCGGTCATGCTGCGCACGGAGCCGGTCCGGGCAGCGGCTGGTCCGATTCATCTTTCAGCATTGGTTTTGGGTCCGGCAATGAGGAACATGACGAATGATCACAGGTGTCACATTAGGGGAAACTTGGATATCATTCACCGGGAGACGGTCGGGGAATTGTGCAACCAAACAGAGCGGAAAGGGCTATATTGCTATACATAGCAAGTACTCGAACTGTACAAATATCGAATAAACATTATCATGATGAATGGTGGAGGCTGCGTACAGATGGGTCGTGGATGGACTTGGTGAAGAAGGCGAATGGTTATATTTATATGTCGATTACCAGTTACTGTCATCTAGCCAGAGTACACAGCCTTCCACCTCAAAACTGTCAGAGAGTGTTTAGGAAAGGTAAACTTGCCCGTGCCATCCCAGCTCTCCTCTTTCAAGCCGACATTCTCCTTTCCGTCCATATTACCCGAAGTTACGCCCTCGCCAGACACCTTGTATACGGTAACGTTCTTGCCCACGCCCTTCAGCTCAACCTGGAAATCATCGATTTCGTTGGTGTTCACCACAGCCAAGCTCACATAACCTTTATCATCGACAGTCGCGCTTACATCCAACCAAGGGGCGCCTTCGCCCAAGGTGCCCTGCAGCCAGGCCGGCTGGGTCGGTCCATCATACGCACCGCCACTCACATGGCAAGCAATAGTCCACCCCCGCATAAACTGGCTGAATAGCTGCAACGGCCACCAGATCGACTGCTTGATGATGCCGTCCTTGGTGGTCATCAAGGGGCTGATGACGTTGACAGACTGGGCGATGTTGGCCATGCCAATGTACTTGCTCTGCCGGACGAAGACGTTCAGCCACACGGCGACCGCCAATGCATCGGACAGCGTGTACGACTCCTCGGCGCCCTTGTCGCCAGGGGCTCGCTCCGGGTCCCAGACGTTCCATTCGTCGAAGCATATCTTGACCGGCGGCTTCGTCGGCGCGATCTTCTTCTCGATGCGGGCAAGGTCGATGAGCGACGCCGTGATCTCAATAGACCGCTCGGCCGACAGCGGCGCCGTCACGTTCTTCATGTGGTCCTCGCTGGCCGTATAGATGTGGATGCTGTGCATATCGACCCAGCCAATACACTCGTGCAGCACGTAATGGTCCCATGACGACTGCCCGTCCTGTCCGCAGAGAATGAGACACAGCGACGGATCCAACAGCCGCAACGCCTTAGCCCACTGGATGGCCTTCTTGGCGTAGTCCTCCTTCGTCATCTGCAACACCTGCCAATCCCCCCACACCTCATTACCCAGCGCCCAGTATTTGACATTATACGGCTCCGGATGACCATTCTTGCGGCGGAGATTGGCCCAATATGTGTCCCGCATCCCGTTGCAGTACTCGACCCACGCGAGCGCCTCGTCCAACGTCCCAGTGCCAAAGTTAAGGCAGATGTACGGCTCGACGCGCTGCTCTTTGCCCTCGCTCAACACGTCGAGCCATTGCATGAACTCGTCGGTGCCGAATTGGTTCGACTCGACGCCCAGCCAGGCCAGCTCGGGACGCTTGGGGCGGTCTTCCCGTGGCCCGATCCCCTCTTGCCAGTGGTACGTGGCGACGAAGTTGCCGCCTGGATACCGGATCACGGGGATGTCGAGGTCCTTGAGTGCGGAGATGACGTCCTTGCGGAAGCCTTTGGAATCTGAGAGCGGGTTGCCTGGGTCGTAGATGCCGCCGTAGATGCAGCGGCCCATGTGTCTTTTAGTTTGTTAGTTTTGAGAGGGGGTTTGGAACAAGTTGGCTGGGAGGATGGGACTCACTCGGTGAACCCGCCATACGTCATGGGATCTATCTTGGACAGCTTCTTCCTGGCATCCACCTCGATTAGGGGCGTCTCCCCGGCAGCGAGCTTGGTGAAGGTCGTCATGGTTGTTAGCCTACTTGCAAAGTTTACCCCAGATATATGCCCAGTATCGAATTGGGTGAACGATAGAAGAACTTGTGAATGAAAAGAGCACAATCATTTGTTCCTCTTCTGTCCGTCATGAATTCGGGAAAGGTCACGATGCTGGTGGTTGTTCAGTACTAACACCGGTCTATTCTCCAGCCGACTCGGACGCAGCTCACCCGCCTGCGCCCCGGGATTGGCGCGCATAATGGTGGTTCATCTGCAGGAACCCCGTTGTGCCCGCTTTCGGATCTCTCCGGCCAAGCCCGCTATGCTCGGCTCGGCTTCGCTGGTGCAAACAACCTATGTATAGTTGCCGCCGTTTCGAGGTTTATTCAATCGCCCGTGACTTGATAACCCCGGTCTTCGCCACACCAAATGGAATGGTGACCAATTGTGGGGAGGGGCCACACAGTTGAAGTGGGCGCCGAGCGGGATACAATAGAGAACAGATGCGAGATGGCGCTTATAAAGTTAGTGAACATGTGTGATCCACTCCTCGTCCCATTCGTGGGGTTGTCAATCGTACGTGTATATGCTGGTAACCATGACTTCGCTTCACAACAGGACTGGCAGGCGGACAATATAGATCGCATGATTAGACACGTACCGAGTAGTCCTGACAGTTCTCTTTCTCAGTAGCTGCCTATGCAGATTAAAAGATGGTAATAAACTTTGCCTTAGTTTCGATATTGGGACTGACATTCATCGTCTGTTATTGCTTCCCCGCTCATAGCCCCGCTACTCTTTATCATCTTCGCTCGGTTTTGGGTTGGAATAACTAGTTTGTACCGGGTCTTATAACCTTAAATACAGAGCTATGCTATATCTTAATCCACGCTATTCTACCCTGTTGCGTAGTTTATTTTGTCACCTGTTTGGCGGCTCGGGCGGCTCTGGCGGCTCTATCGATTCTAAGGGGGATCCACATGGTGCATTTCAGCACCTATTCCCACTCGATCCACAGCTGGTAGGTAATGTGATAACTCGATTATTTGATTTTGAGACAGCATTGTTGAGAAGCAGGCAGTAGCTTTTAAATCTATTGGGGGTGTTTTAATTTGGATATACAACAACGCGTGCGATCCTCTTCTCGAAGACTGGATGTGTGGACAGCCTCGTAAGCCCCCGCGAACAGATACCCTCCACCTGGTCTGGGAACCCAAGAGAGCAACCTATGCCCAAATATCCCGGTTGATTTGTCGGGTTTCTCACTATCAGGTGTCAATACTTGATAGTAGCTCGGTTATCGGTCCCCGTCTAGTAAGCAGCCACGAGGGTTGAGAGACGAGACCTAATATTGAGCTGCCAGATAAGCCGAGACTATAGTGCCTACCAAATGGAACTATTCAGGCGCGCATATTTAGCGAGCTAAATGCGGACCTGCTGCAAATCATGACGAGCTGCCTGCATTGGACTGCGCTCTGGAACTACTCAGTAGTAGACCTGGACGGCCCAGCCAGATGGTTCCGACCTTGGATCTGCAGGTGTTGCGGTGAGATTTCCAAGACTGTCACGATATGCCTTGACGCTACCTTGCAAGGGCGCTGTGGAGTCAGCGAGACTCTAGACCCGTACCCTGCTTAGATACGAATCCATGATCATTCCCAATGGAATGGGCGATGCGGGATATCGTAGCACACGCCAGTTTGGACCCCGGCAATAAGTCGTAACATATAGCAAGCTAGAACACATGTTGGTAAAATCACTAAGGGGGCTGCATACTGCACATAGTTACCAATGAGGCCAGTGTTGTACTTGTAATGTGGCAGAGAAATACTTTGTGGTGATTGGTTAATAAAAACCACTGCGAAGTACAGGATAGGTTGAGAAATGACGCTTCCTAGTTCAAGTCAGAGCGTCGGGGTATCAATACCCGAGTCCGCCGGGCCTTGAGATAAATTGACACAGTAGACATGGTTACCTTTTGGTTAGGTAATGCGAGTTCCGTGGTGAGCAAAGGAGCAGCCACGAAGTCGAGGGCGATTCCGAAGCCGATGAGCCCTCGAGTGAGTGTGAACATGGCAGCTGGGTCCTGTCAGATACCCGGGTTCGCATGGACGAAGAGCCTGTGTAAGTATATTAGTACCGCTTTGAGCTGCCGCTTGAAGTGCAACTCTCATATCCTGCCGACGCCACGAGGGTGTTTCCTCGACCGAACCGATGGGATACAGTGGGAACAAAAGGCAGAGCGATCAGCTGCCCAGCATGTTGGACGGTGTTCAGTCGTGAGATTGTGTGAATACGACACAGTAGATAGCCTTGCTAACTGATGATTTGCACTGACAAAGCCAATGTGCTCAGTCTGGCATGCTCAAAGTAAGCCTTCCACTCGTCCAGGCCCTGAAGGCCATTCATCATCATACCATCGTACCCATTGGTATACGAGGATACGAGGTGGCATTTGAATAGCATTGAGCTTTACGATGCTTTTGCTGGCGAACCAGCCCGTCTTTCGTCCTTTGAGGGCATCTTCTACCGTCAAAGGCATAGACATGGCGATAGTATAGGTTCCAGACCCGGGTACGCGACATAAGACTGACTATTCCAATAGAAATGAACAGGAACCAAGCTACTTATTTACAAACATCGGGCACGGTACCCCATCATATACTCCATGAACCACGAACCTGAACCCTAACGTAACCCCTGCAATGTGGAGATAGACGAATAGTCCAGCTATTGTTACTTTGGGAGCTGTGGAGCCAAGAAGGCATCTAGTCTCTACATAAACGGGCTGTGGCCAGACTAGAGTAGACCACAAAACCCCTCTACAGTCGGTGGTTGTCAGCTTCTTCAAAGTCCCGTGGAATTTGGGCGCTATCGTAGCCGCCTGGACTTACATCGGTGAGTGAACGAGTGTCTGATGTAACATGGGCTTGAAATCCGAGCTGACTTGAGTTTGTAGTCCTACTTGACCCTCATCATGGACTCTATCGGGTACACCTCACAGGGAACACAGGTGTGTATCAACGCCGTGCTTGCCTTGTCTTTGATTTCTACAGGTTTTGCGGCATTCTTCGTGGTAGACTGGTTTGGCAGACGAACTCTATTCCTGGCATCTATTACTGGGATGTTCATTTCCTAGTTGGTGAATATCCATGTTAGCAGTCAGTGTTATACTTGATCCGGCTGACACTCGTGCGTAGCTTGGAGTGCACTCCAGGCAACCTATGAAAGGCAGATGGAAGGGGGTGGCACTGTCAATTCAGATATTGTCAAGGGGGTACTCACCATGATTGTGCTGTACAACACTTCCTTCAATGTTGGCAGGACGCCATCTCGGAGGGTCTATGTCGTTGTTTCTTCCCGGTAAGAACCTACCATTAACAGATAGATGCAAGAGCCTCGTCCTGTATATTTTCGCCGTGACCATCGCTCTGATCTTCAATCAATACGTCAAACCCATTGCACTTACCGCAATCACAGAGAAGTGTAAGTACCAGACACCACCAAAACCCGAATGAAAGAGCACCTTAGGATACTCACTGAACGTTCGGAAAAGACTACATTGTATACGGTATGTGGCTGGTTTGGTTTTTTTTATTTGTTTATTTTTTTTAGCTGATTGTCGTATGCTTCCTATTCATCGAGACGCGTGGATCGGTACTTGAGAAGATTTCTCTTAGGTTTAATGGGCTGCAGCTCAAGGCGGAGCTAATCGAGCATGTAGCAGAGGCCAGTTCAACGGCACTGGATGAGAAGCACGGCATGGCGGCAGCTACTAGATTTGAGATGTCTGAGTCGGCGCGAAGACTGTATGCATGAGTTGAAACGTGGCTAGCTGTACGCCCCCTATATCTCCACTGGATTGCTCAGGGCAGGTATTGCCGGCGACCGTGCTTGGTTTGAGGAGTAGCTTTCAGAGGCAAGCTAATTTAAATTAGGAAATGATCCTGTGATGATTAAATATCAGTACTAAAGCCTGATAGCCTGGGAAGTAAAAGACGAAACAAACGGTGCACTACAGATGGAATAGGCCGATATCCTGGTGTAGTAAAAAGGCGTAACTTGGTTATTCCACCTGAGTGCGCAGTTTGTGTTGTCCGCTACTTGCTGAGCTTCGGCACGCGCCGACTGAAGAATGGGAAGGCATGACCCGCTGTAGTGAAACGGGGTCAGGGGTACCCTGCCACTTGTTTCACGAGCTGAGAAGTTGCGGCCTCGTTGCTACAGCCCCGACGGGCAACTCGAGATTCTGTTAAGACGACTTTCGAATGATCAACTTCTTGTCATCCCATCTTTTCCGACCTCGCTCAAAGCTTTTCTTTTCCTCAATCCAGCTCTGCCGGGTGCTAATTGACTTTTTTCCATTCTTCTAATATCTACCTGCTGGGCAGCCATTGACGACTACAAACGCTCTACAACGGATAGTAGTAATACTAGTAATTCACGCCCGCCATGAATCACCCAACACCCCCGATGCGCGACTCGTGGTTTGCGCCGCTGTCGATCGACCTTCTCCTCAAAGTCCTCAATGTCACCATCTTCCACCCTTTCATCGCATGGCTGATCCCATTATGCTTCCGCGCCGAGCACATGGCCTACACGGCCAAGCCCATGATGGCCACCAGCGCCTGGGCCGTCGCAGTCACGCTCGTCTGGATGGGCAACATGATGAGCCACAAGATCGCATACGGCATGCACCGCGAGGTGGACCTAAGCGAGGAGGTCATTGTCGTGACGGGCGGCGCCAGCGGGCTGGGGCTGCTGGTCGCCGAGGTCTACGGCATGCGCGGAGCCACGGTTGCTGTGCTGGACAAGGCCGAGCTGGAGAGCAACGATGCGAGAGGAATAACCTACTACAAGTGCGACATCACGGACAAAGCACAAATTGCGCGGGTGGCAGGCGAAATAGAAAAGGATCTTGGAGCCGTTACTGTTTTGATCAACAACGCTGCTGAGGTTGTGGGCAAGAAATTGCTTGATATGGACATCGAGGACGTCGAGCGCAGTCTATCAACGAACCTCCTGAGCCACTTCTACACCATCAAGCAATTCCTCCCGGGCATGCTACGCAACGAGACCGGCGGCACCATTGTCACTGTTTCCAGCGTCATCGGCCAGCTCGGCGCCGCGCAACTTAGCGATTACGCAGCGGCAAAGGCTGGCGTCACGGCTTTGCACAAATCACTACAGGCCGAGCTAAAGGCGTTCCCCGAAATCAAGACCATTCTTGTTACCCCTGGCCAACTCAGTACGCCGCTCTTCTACGGAGTTCAGTCGCCAAGCTCCTTCTTTGCCCCCGTGGTTGAGCCCGTAGATGTAGCCAAGGAGATTATGGCCGCTATCGACATGGGGTTGAGCGACCACATTGCGATGCCACTGTATGCACGATGGATCGACTGGTATAACGTATTGCCTGTCGGCATCCAAGGGATAGCACGAAAGCTGTCCGGCGTTGACAAGGGCATGCAGGGCTTTATTGGGCGGAAGGGCAGTGAGTTGAGCGAAAAGAACGGGACTTTAATATGATACGGATTTTCAGGGTAAACCAGGACCAAAGACTCATCCAGAGCAAACTGCATCGCAAAGATCGTGGCGCGGGCTGCTGCGCGCTTGTTTGGAGCAGCTTGGAGGATCCAACATCTTCAAGTATCTAGACTGTTAGAGCCGGATGACCATGAGCGAGGTTGATCATTTACTGGACAGTTGTATGCAAGATTACTCTATTTCCCCCAACCATGCCAACACGTGCCGGTCTTCTTTCTGGTTCGGCGCTCGGATTGGTGGATGAAAACCGTACCTACTTAAGTAGATTCATACTCGCTCGGCGAACTTCCTTGATATAGCAGCTAGGGACAGAAGACGTTGGCACGAGCGACCTACATTGCCTAGAAACATGGTGACGATCAGATTTCGAACATTGCACCCGCTCCCCAAGAGTGGAAACTCGAACAGATTTGATAGATATCCCGTCTGTGATCAAATAAGTATCGAAGGCTACCCGAGGCAGAGTGACGTAATCTGAGCTTTTGGGTCCTTCCTCAACGGGACGGTACACACAATAAAACAGTAGCAACTATGCACAATCATTGCTCGATGGTATCTTCCGGCCCGTGATAATGCACAGCATTTGCGTAAGCCGCCCACCCTCCCCCCGGAGGCCGATGTGACCCTGGTAACGTAGGCTTGCAGGTGGCCGCGGCACTATAGTAGGAGACGACACCAAATTCGTGCTCACCCATGCGGGAATCCCAGCTTGATTGCTGAAGAGTCCGAGACCGAGTTGAGATTCGAAATTCAAGAGCCGAGACAACGCAGCATTGTAATGTCTAAAAATGGAAGTGAGAGGCTATGCTAGAAGACAAATAGTAGATAAAGTTGAAAGCCGACGTAAGTTTCATCAGTGATCGGCTTCTGTGTCGACCGTTTTGAGGCTCATTGTGACTCATGCAGATTTGGATACGACGACATGCAAATTTGGAATTTGTCGAGCTGGTCATTTGCGAATCATAGATGGTTCCCAAGCGGAGCATCGCGTTTTTGGAGATGTAAATCAGTGAGGCAGGATGCGTGGACAGTTAGCGATTTGGATTACGGATTGGCGTAGCCGATGGATGGTTGTCAGTAGTGTTTGAGGGGTGCTCTGCTACCGATGAAACCGACTCACGGGTCGAATTTGCAAAAGCAGACCTGGCAGTGGTTAGCTAAGATAGGGGGGTTACGTTATTCATACGGAAGCAGTATATGACGGACAATGGACTGATATCAACCATACCACGATTACATGGTAGTAAGTGGAACACGATCTAAATGATCCAGATGGGATACGTTGCGACTTGCTATCCAACCCCTGAAGCCATATGCATAAGATAGCTAGCGAGCAAGAGTGGATCCTGGCAGGGAGTGCATCTTGAGAGCTCGTTGTCTTGAGGGAACATGCCAACCGATTTGGCATGGAAGTAGATCATGCAATTTCCATTTGCAGTTTTGTGCATAATCTCGGCTTATGATACGGCGATCTGATGGAGACTCATGAGTTGCGGTTTTCAAAATTGATTGATACCACGCCGTGCAACGTTCTTCAGCCTGTCCTCGACGCACCTTGAGACCGTTTAAAGACTTTTCCAGGCGTACTAGCTTAACGCGGTACAGAATGTGCTACCGAAACTGAGAAATCACCCAGTGGTCGGCTCTTCATCCAATCCAGCTTGACGAAAGCTGCCAGACTGAACAAGCAGCAGAAGAGATGAAAATAATAGGGATGCTTGTGCCAATTATGTACGTGGCCCCAAAGTAAACAGTGTTGAAATCCCCAGTTTGTCTCACACTGGTGTCGTCCTGCGTGAGCAGCAAGTGTTGCAACCGCGTTGCAACCGTACTGATCCCTGAAGTGTGCATAGTTGACCTTCAGATACTACTTATGACATAAGCGCTTCTCAGCCCTAGGATGCCCCCCACCCGATGATCAGATCCATAATTGTTGCAGTTGACGCCGAATGGAAGGCTCGGAAGCGTGATCGACTGCTAATATGCTCAAGTCGTAGTAAGATTTGGAAGTAATTTTTGTTATCAGAGCGCTTGTCTATTGCTTTTCGGTGTCAAGTCGAAGGCGAACTATAGGTTCCGAGGTTAGACTTTCGGCTGCTGCCGGCCGCAGTCCCCCAGCATTGTGCCTGACACATCAACACCTCTCGGGACTGCGATAAAAGCCTCCCGCTTTTTCCGTCCACATCCAGCAATTGCCGAGTCTTCATCGTAAGTTAGCACACAACTTTCGTCACACTAGAGTCAGATGCAAGGTGGGACTCCATTGCGATCTTTCTAAGGGCGGGCCGATCTCATTTGAGCCAATTCGGCACCATCGTCTCACGCCGAGAGGCATTTCCTATTCGTGATGGGTTTGCAGTCTGCAGTGGATACTGGCCATATCATAGTACGTCGGGGAGAAACGGGGGAACAAGGTGCACTTCCATCTGGTTCCAGTACACCGGTCCTGAACAACCTTCGACGATAACAGCATAACGGAGTCGTTTTGGGGCCATCAAGATCTGTAGATCGTGCCCCCAAGCGCCCTGCGGCGAGCTGACGAATTCGAGATTTTGCCCACCTACGTCCGCTTGCATAATGAACACGCGAGAAAAGCATTGCACAGCTGCAGGCCCCCCAGGTGGTAGAACAAGGGCCCTCGATGCACATCCCGCGTACGCGGGGCGAGGTGTGGTCCATAAGTTCCGACTCGGTCCACCATCGAGATATCCCAGCTCGCCCAGACACCCTTATCTTTTGCTTATTCTGAGCCAATCACGATGTTCGAGACTCACAAGAACGACGCAATATCAACCGAGACGCTGAATGTTATCCAAATGCATCTAGCCTCGCTTTCTGGGCAGCTGCTCTGTACCATGACAAAGCGGAGACCACACGCATTGGTTATGTCCTTTCTTTTTTTGCTGTGTCCCCAACCGGAAATCTCGCAGGACAACGGCCGCCACGCTACTCCGTTATATATCAAGCATATTTACCTGAACTGTCTTGCATAATATGTACACTCCGGTTTCCAGATACAGATACCACCTTGACTCTCCACGGCAAGTCGTGATCACAGCGCTCGGACGACATCTTGACCTCGTCTACTTGCCGTATTTGAATCGCAACCTGTATCAGGAGTAATGATACTGGCACTGGTTCCACAGTAGCCAAGCCATGTGGTGGGACACATCTCTTATCGAGGCTACTGTGACTCGACAGTTCGTCTGTTCGCACCTTCTTCCCGAGGAGATTGAGCGTCTGGACAGAGCCCTTGGGTTTGGCGGCGGTTTGACAGACGGCACTTACTGGGAATGGATCCAAGATAAGGCCAAAAAGATATTCCTCATCCTGGTTGATCTTGGAGTTCCGGATCAGATCTTTGGTGTCATCGACGATGCTTGGGATGACACCGATCTGCCCATCGCACTTGATCAAGTCGAGCGTCTGGCCCTGACTGCCACCAGAGACGATAGGGTCGACAGGAGGTTTTATTATCGCCAGTTCCAATATCTCCTCCACTATGTGGAAAAGGGCCAACATGCAGTCTATCATGACGTGGAAGTGGTGCCCATCGAAGTGGTGGACAGGCGACCCGGAGCTGGGTTGAATGCCAGCCATTCGGTCGACAAAGTCCAGTTGCCTAATAGGCCGGGCGAGATCTTCTCCCGCCGCCGGATTCCTGTAGGCACTGGCAACGGCGTTTTACCGTATGAGGAGTTCCTGTACGAGGTCAACAGCACCAAGAACGTACAGAATGACCATCTCAAGTCGTACTTTGCGTCCTATACGCATCAAGGCTTTGGATATGTCTTGTTTACCCCCGCAAGCGACTATAGTCTGAAGTCCATACTGGCATCCTTGCCAGCACCCCTCAAGGCCCTGCCCAAAAACAACCGACGGCTGCGTGTCATGAACTGGGTCCACTGTCTCGCCGATACCTTATGCTACCTTCATAACCGAGGCCGCTCACACGGCAACATCAGACCTTCGACAATACTTTTCAACACGGAAAACCACGTTTTCTTCACCGACATATCGCGCCTTCGTTCCGAAGCACTGGCAAACTCGTCTGACAAGGCCGCCTTCGACAAGGAATCTTACGACTATGCTGCCCCTGAACAATGGTTTCGACCAACCGCATGCAGCTCAGCACCACATCGCAAAAGCATCCTTTACTCACCTGTACCGGCTTCACCAGAAAATGGCTCCTTTTCAATCAACCGAAATACCGACATGCCCAGCCCTGCTTCAATTCTGAGCACGCCCAACCCGCATCTCAACCCTCAAGCCGCTGATATCTTCTCTCTTGGATGTGTAATCCTTGAACTACTCAGCATGCAGATGAAGCGACAGACTCGCTCCTTTGCTTCCCACCGAGCTGCCAAACACAAAACTCCGGGCCGTGGCGGTGCCGTCTTGGACTCGTCCTTTCACAAGAATCTGAGTCAGGTCGAATCGTGGATGGCAGGGCTTGCTAAAGATGCCAGCAAGAAGGATGACCAGGTCTTTCGTGGTATAGCACCTATGCTGAAGGTTGTAGCTCGAATGCTGTCGGCGGCACCTCATGATCGACCAACCGCCCAAGAAGTGGAGCAACGGATATACAATATTCTGAAGGAATGCTGCCAAATCGAAGAGCCCCATTGCGTACATCAGTACGGCTGGGACTTTGGTTTCGGTAATCTTCGCATAGGCCAGGAGAGCGAGAAGTTGACCATCGCAACGAAGAGACACAGCGGCGGGACATTGAAGTCCCTCGAGTACAGGCGGACGAATAGCAGTGGTAAAGACCGCGAGAGCATTTCCAGCAGTGTTGGCTCTCCGACCTTTCAAAGCTTAAGGGTGAGTAAGGTGAGGACTTGGGAGGCTCCCGTCTATGCAGGTAACCATAACCTAAACCTCCTACCTTCTGGTTTGCACCCCAGAGCGAAGCAAGCTGACTTTTTGGTTTGAACCCCTGCAGAGACCAGCGTTGGGTGATTAGAACGGTGATGATATGTTGATGGCATTGATTGTGGGTATGAGATAAGATTGGTTCGAAGCAAGTGGGAAGGGATAGTCTTTGTGATACCATGTTTGGAGTTCGGTGCCGTGACTTCTGTTTCACCAGGCAGTGGCTCAACAGCTTATAGAAGGGACTAATTGGTTGCAGTACACCGCAGAGTTGTACGTTGATATATATAAAGGTGCACTCGACGCAGAACCTATCACCGGAGATGAGAGACCATGTACAAGAATCGGTCCAAGCTCATTCAAGACCATTAATTTTGAGTTGCTTGATATCTTCTGCATCGTGTTCGTCTGAATACCGTCTCGTTCCCACTCAAACCATGCGCGACATGACTTTGAATTCCCGCCATAAACCAACCATAACTCCCCGCAAGGATAACCAGGCAGAAAAAAAAGGAGAGCCATGACGCCCACAACAAGGCTTCGTTGCAGGCGGGACCATCATCCGCCGAGGACTACGATCTCTCTTGCACTTAACCACTTGTTCTCGATTCCACTGCAATCAAACGCCATTCCTAGTATCGAAGACTCGACGTTTTGCTACTGTTTATCGAATATGGCCAGCCGGCTTTCTGATAGGTGGCGACCGTTTCTGTGTCATGCCAGGGCCATGCCGCTTGCCGACAACTACATGACACCTGCACTCATCCGATCTTGAAGACCCTGGTTCGGCTACTTGGGACATCGGTCACTATCCGTAACGCTGCATTAGCGTATGGTGTCGCTGTGTAGGGGTGACGACGTAGACTTCTTCAAGACGGTAAATACATACTCGTCGTATAAAGACAAAGCTTCTCGATAGGCTTCCTGGCAGGGACACATGTTAAGTTACACCGCCATGGGCCGGGCTCAAGTCTGCTTTGAAGTCGATAGATTGGATATTAGTGTTTATTTACAAACAAAGAAAACATCGTCTGTTCTCGGCGACTGCCATCTTCCATCTATTATTTCAGTCTGAGAGATGCGGTTCTCTCAGATATCCCCGTGCTCCCAAAGTCATTAACAAACTCGTTCAAATTAAGGACGAGGAATGCGATTATCAATGTACAGTTGCTCCTGCGATGCTTCCATGCTCGCATATATCTATGTACGGGGAGGGGGTTTATATGCGCAAGACAAGAACGCCTTGTACGATGCCTTGTGTGATATCATGGTCGTGAATGTTGTGTGTGTGTGCGTGTGTGCGTGTTGCCCGTTTCATGTCATTTCGTCTTGGTAGGTTCCAGCGCGACTTGGCGGGGTATCATCAGAGGAATCTTTGAACGATGCCAGCCACGATCCAATTAAGTGGTGAAAAGGGAGCGGGGGGTATGAAGAAAGGAAAGAACCGTTAGAAGCCAGAAATGAAACGGCTTAATTATTTTTTGGTCGAATCCAACCCAGACATCAATCCAATCATAGCCAGAACGTGAAGATCATCGAAACGCCGACGAGACCCACAGCCATGCCAGCGATTTCGTTAGAACCCGAAACTGCGTTCTGCGTCGAGGAAGCATCGGCGGCGCTTCCAGTTGCAGATGGAACGGCCTCGTAGCCACTAGAGCTCAACGTGGCGCCTAGACTGGGTAGGGCGACGTTGCCGTTAACGAGCCACCCACTCGTGGGTTGAGGGCAATCGCGCGTTGAAACCTTCTTGGCATCATAGGCGGATTTGGAGACGCCGGTCGGAGAGATAGTCGCCCATTGACTCTTTAGGTTGTCGAAGTCAGGGGCAACGGGAGTCGGCGTGCCCTTGACGGTGAACCCACCGACGACATTCTCGCCCGTCGCAGTGGGATCGACCGCGGGCCCGTATGAGATCAAACCGTAGTCGTTGGCCTCGGCTATCCACTCGTAGATCATGGAGCCGCTCCAGTCGTCGACCATGTGGGGTCCGAAGATGGCTGCTTGGTCTTCGAAAGTGCGGCCTCCTTCGCCCGTGTTGCATCCAGTCTCGGAGAAGAAGATGGGAACAGGGAAATTCTTAGCTTGGGCTTCGAGGACGGCGTATCCACTTGTCTCGTAAGTCGAAGGGTCGCACCATTCGTACGAGTTCAAGCCGAAGAAGTCGATGTTCTCCGAGGCATTGCCACCGCACGTCAGATAATTCTGCAGCATAGGTCGCAACTCAGCAATATCAGCCGCCGAGTACCCGACAGGGATCTCGCGGTAGCCCATGGAGCTTCGGTAAGCCTTCAAGTCTCGCGCAGCGGCCTTGATGAAGGGGGCAGCGAGTGAGTGGTTGGATTGGGAGATGATCTCGTTTCCAACGAACAAACCGAGAAGGTTGTCGTATCCCTGAAATGCATCCATGACTTTCTTGTACGCGTCGAACTGCGTCTGGTTCCACGCAGGGGCAGTAGGAATAATGTACGTGGCGAATGTATCCATGTCGATCATGGTGTAGATGCCAGCCTCGGCGAAAGCCGACATGCAGCCATCGTGATCCGCGTCGGGATCCACGTGGTAGACGCGAATGGTGTTGGCTCCCAGAGTCTTCATGAGGTCGGCATCCCTCATGCACTGCTCCGTGTCAACTAGCGGGTCGTCTGTTCACAAGGTTAGCTACAGATGCTTCATTGGGCAAAGCGTTGAATAAAGTAGACCATGGGCAAAAGCTCAGCTCACCTGGGACTAGCTGATATGCGATGCCTTTCATGAACCACTGCTTGCCGTCGCTAGTGAAAAACTTGTTGCCGACGGCCTCGATAGTCTGGATGGCTGTGGCGGCGCCGTAGAAGGTGGCAGCCGCCAGTACACTGGCCAAGAAGCGCATGGTGGTTGGTTGTTGAGCGGCTCGAGTGATCAAGCACTGATGTCGAGCTGACCCAAAAATTGCTACGAATACCCAAGTACGCAGGAATCCAAGGTGATCAAGCAAGTTTTTATGCGAACAAGACCGTCGAGGGGTGTTGGCGAGGGGATGAGAGGAGGGACAGTCGAGCTCGAGCAAGATCAACAACTTATCTGGAGCACCTGCTCATTTATTTCTGTCCAAGGTCGGATGAGGTATCGTGAGGTGGGACGAGCAAACGGGAGGAGCAGCCGTGTCTTCAAAGTTCCAGTGCTGGTAGCGACTGACTTGGCAGCAAACAAGCAAACGAAGGTCCCTTCCTGTCGGTTAGTGTTCCAAGCCAAGACGGTGCTGTCGTCCTTCTCCGCAAACAAACCGCTCCGTGAGTAGTGTTGGCGGGATAGGGAGTGGAGAGCGACGGGAAGATCAAAAGTTCCAGAGAAACGAGCATATCGAGATCAATTAAACCCGGTCATTGCACCCGTCTTAATCAAGCACGCGCTTTTCGCTAAGTTACACATTCAACAATCGTTTCTTACCGGCTGTTACTAGCTGTTAAATCATCCTTGTAAATATCAACAGCTTAACCCATTGCCTCGCTCAAGTGGACTTGATCATGCGGCCTTTTTGCATGTCGACGATGTGATAGGACGGCAGGCAGATAGCTCCGGACAGGGGCACTTTTAGTTATCCCAGAATGGAGCTAGAGTCTCGAAGCAGGCCACAGATGCGCGCAGATGCGGCAAGCTCTTCCTTGATTTTACCACTTTGCTCCCAAATCGGTGGTACAGTGCAGAGGTGCAGCTCTCGCATTGGCTATCATCTTACCTTAGCTGCGTCGATCGACTGTGCAGTTTGGTATACACAGCAGAGGGGATTCAAACTGTTTGCAAGCGCAAGCGACATTCTTGGCTTAAGCCCATGCCCGGTCTCCCGTCTGTCAGGGCTGCGATCAAGCGGCATTTTTCTTGTCGTCTCGGCGGAAAATGCTTGCTTCAGCTTGGCGGGAGCCGTCGCGCGGACATTAGGGACCATTTGTACCACCCCAGCAGCACTGAAAACCGTGTGTCTGCGAAATGGACCAATCTCGACTACCATGTAGACCATTGATAACGATTTCCGTTTGGGATTAGCCGGCAGGGGTTTCGTTTCAATGACGCAGCACACCATTTGACGGAGATCTGCAGTGGTGACTGGGGATTTCTCTTCTATCGTGCGGGTGAGATGGGGAAGCAAGGAAGCTGCAGCATTGCGAGACACTGTGTCTCGAACATGGGAGATCCTATCAATCCTCCGCGTGACTGCCAGTTTGGTGTTGGTGTATCTGTTGTTCTATTGAGGCAAAGCCAAGCCATTCTTGTAGGATATTTTCGTCTCGAGGCACGCAGCATATGCGTATCCGGGCAACACCCAAGATTGAAAGTAATCATTTCTGGACATGAGAGTTTAGCGTGTCCCGCAAAACGCATGTTCTAGCAGAGCAGCTGCGGGAATGAATGAACCAGAAATAGGTGTGTCTCTGTTTTTCCGAAGAAGGCTCCACAAAGCCCCCGCCTCTCCGCTCCAAAAGAGCCACTGTGCTGCTCTGTGGCTGTGCACCTGACTAACTGCGGGCTTGAAGACGACTTACAGACAGAGCTGAGTGCCAGCGTTTTGACAGCTCCTATCTCAAAAGCTTTTAAGCTACAAAAACAGTTCCAAGGTTTGCGAACACAGCATTCCATACTTCATTCTAAAGCTCGACTCCAGTCTCCAATCGGGGGCGCGCACTGACAATATCACGCCGTCTTGACTGCAATTTGGCGCACAAAATGAATGATGGCCGTTGTCTCGGGCCAATGGCCTTCATTCAGAATACCTCTAATGCTTGCAGCCACTTCCACCGAGGAAGTGTATTGGGCGAGCAGAGTGACGGGCATGGAAACAGTTTTTCTGAAAAGAAAATATTCAACGTCAGCCATCTTCGACTGCAAAGTCATTTCTTCATTTAGTTGCAGGCCCTTGCGCAAGGTCGGTGGCTCTGGAGCTGGAGCCTGGAGTGCTCCTTCGATTATACGGAGAACGTATGAGTGCAAGAGAACCCGGATGCCCGTCGTCACTTCCTCCGCCTCGACTTACCAACGAACCAATGGAACTCTTCAGCGCGGTCCACGACAGACTCCTACTATATTCAATCTCCCACCTTCGACAAGCCTGCCAAACATTCGTACAACTTCATCCTATGACTCCTATATATACCTGCCCTAGTAACATTTAAAATCACTGCTTGACCACTCACGTCAGCCAATTATCGGCGCTGTCGCCCTAGAAACCCTCTGCCCATCATGTCCGCGAACGTCGAAGAGCCTAAACACACCACACACCAAGAAGGACCATGGTGGAAATGCAATACGGACAAGTTGCGCATCGACTGGCGCAACAAGCTGCCCTTCAAAGACCGCCCCTAGCTGAGGTGGATAGTTTTGATTGGCATGGGGCTTATTGTCATCGCCATCTTGATCATAGGCATTGTCATGACTGCCAACTACTATGCCGCTTACTACGCTTCTGGTGTCTGGCTGCTACAGAAGGGGGAGAGTGGCACTGCGATGGAGGTGGCTGCCGACATCCAGACTCCAGATGTGGATGGCATGGAGTCAGCCGCGACGTTGCAGACCGTTGAAACCAGAGCTAGGGTGGATATCAGGGCAAGAAAAGCACAGTACGGAATGGAGAACGACGGATTGAACCCTCCGTTGGTCGCATGTGGCAGTCTCACCTGCTCAAAGCAAGGCCAGCCAGTAAGTCTACCTCCGTCTAGATTGTCATGAAAGAATGTATAAGCTGATATGACCGAAGAACATCTGCTGTCCACTGGGCATGGCTTGCTATCCGCACGGGTTAAGCAATTCCAAGATCGCATGCTGCCGTAGCACATTGCAATGTGCTGACGACCTCTCCCCGGTATGTATGGAGGGAACGACGCAGTGCGACAGCGAACAAGGGGGGGGTTGTTGTGGAGTCGGTATGCAGTGCTCACGCGATGGGTGTCTGAAGGTAGCCAACTCGGCTACCACCACTGTATACAAAATCGGCGAGGTTCCAACTTCGGTCACTTGGAAGACTTCCAGCACACCGAGTTCCAGTGTACAGGCCACGGCGACTACGTCCAACTCTGCCACGAGCAGCACCTTATCATCATCTACTACTGGCTCAGAGGACACTTCGTCTTCGTCCGGTCCATCCCAGACGTCTCAATTCGGCTCCAGCACGCAGGCCACCGCGTCTCCATCCGCTACGTCGGGCACTTCTCATTTTGAGGCGTCGTCACTATGGACTACAACGTTATCTGCTTTTACAATGGTTTTCCTGGGCTGGACTTGAGTTGTCCCCTTTACCACACCATTTGCCGCCACAGAAGTCAGCTCTCAATCATCACGCCATAATCCGCCAATGGAAGCGATACTGCCAAGGACTTCATTTCCGACGCAAGAGATCAGGCAGTCGGAATGCACAGAACTGGCTCATCGTTCTGGCATCGAGGGGAAGAAATGCAAGATTGATCCAACGGCCCCCTGCCTCTAGAACATGGTTGTCAAGTGATGTTGCAAAAGGGCCCCGACAGGGCCGACAATCCAATATCCCGCGTGCTTTCTTATCTTCCAGTCTGGTGAGACTTGACCCTATATCGCCTTGTCTCAACCGGAATGCGAGCAAACCGAGGCTAGGCTTGCGGTTTAGACGTTTCACAAGTGCGGAAAGCTGGGTGCTTCAGACATTGATCGCCGACCGGCATCCAAATTGCGGGGAGTCGCTGAAGAGGTATCAACAATTTGTGCAGCATCCGACGGCTTCAAAAGCCTCAAAAGATTTATTGTCAAAAACCCAAGCATGCTCGCCCCCAAGTCACCGGCTGGATTTGTGCACAGGAGGACCTGGCAATATGTTGCAGTGAAGCCGCTTACTCATAATTTCGTCAAGTTCATTGTCTACCGAACCAACAGTTTCATGCTATGTGTTATGTCTCGCAGATCCTATGCTAGGATCGAAAAAACAGTCAAAATCCCGTTTTGTCGTTCGTCACGGGTGGAGACTAGTCGTAGAATGAACCTCCAACCGCTCCTGTTTGTGTTTCTCTCTCGTCATCGGCCAGCTGACGATTCTCTGCTTGCATGAAATCAGCTCGTTTGACATTTCTCCATCCTTCTTTATCTCTTACTCAGCCGTCAACCATTGCCACGGGTCATCATGTATCAAGATCGGATGAAACCAGGATCCTCCTTTGTCAAGTGTTGCAGCTGGGCATCTAAATAGTCATGCTATTGGCATTTTAAGCCCGATGGCTTCAATCACATATAAAACGGAATTGTGGACTAAGTACTGACACATGGCTCCTCCTCTCTCCAGATTAAGGCTCGAGAGTCGGCGAACCTCTTCGACGTTGAGATTGGTTGGGATTCATTTACGAGGAAAACGAGCCGAAATAAAACTTGCCCGGTCTTTGCGGTTTAATTATTATTTCCTGTGAGATGTGAGCGGTTCATGTCACCTATGCGAGCGAGTCTGCCACCTATCGAAAGTCTGACCTTTCCAGACCCCAGCAATCAAAAGTCATATCCTACTTCGAATACGACGGTGACACCCCGAAGATGTCGCTACTATTTTACCGTCGCCCTGATTATCTGGGCCACGACAAACAACAGTTGACTGAGTCGAAATGCGCCTCCTACCTAGAAGCGGCGGAGGCGAGTAAACCTCATATACCTAAGGAGCTTTGCTTTGACGAGATTGTCAAGAATAATACACTCCCGGTAAGTTAGCCATCGCTGCTTCTCGACCTGTAGGGGGTGTGGTACTGATCTGCCACTAGCCATGCTCTCTCAACGACTTCATGGACTACCTCATGTATGTCGAGTACAACGCAGAGTGTTTGCAATTCTTCCTCTGGTACTGCGACTACGTCGAGCGCTGGAGCGGACTACCTAAGGAACGAAAGGAACTTTCTCCCGCATGGGATCCTAGCAAGATGCTACAGCCCAGGTCAACAGCGCACTCTCGGTCAAGAAGCTTGAGCGAGCAGACCGAGAGGATGAATCGGATTCTATTGATACTGGAAAAAGATCCCAAGGATGGCGAGGGAGCAAAACGGCCAGGGAGGAAACCGCAAAGGACGGAATCGAACTCGACCAATTTCTCCTGGCCGCGGGGTTCGTCGTTGGATACAAAACGCACCAATGAGGAAACTGGAAGTGAGTGGCAGCAATGTGAGTTCTTCTTCTACGGAGGCTACTCGCGGACACACGATGTTGATAATTCGATGCAGTAGTCTCAGCACAGCCCTTCCGAGACGAGATGACACGCATAGTCCGTCATTACATCTCCTCAACTGGCCCGCGCCAGCTGAATCTCACACACTCAGACCGAAACTCCTGTATGCAAGCTGTCCAGCAAACAACTCACCCTTCCACCCTGCTCCCGGCATTCGCGGCCGCCGAAGCTTTATTAAAGGGCCAGAGCCACCCTAATTTCATCCGCTGGAGTGTATCAAACAGCAACCGGCCCCGCGTCATTTTCATGCGATGGCTTGCCGCGGCACTCATCGTCCTCGGCTTCGCCCTCGACGCGGTCCTGGTTCTCTCCGGCTTGAACCGCTTCATACGGATGACGGCCCTGCCGCTGTGGTGTATTGGTTTCTCATTCCTCGTGGCGTCGCGGCATGGGTTGTGTATTATTCTGCACTGGAATTATAAGCGGAATCTTAGGCCTTGGGAGCAGTTCTCTGATGAGGACTTCAGCGGTAGCGTACTACACGAGAACGACAAAGCTGACAGTGGTGATAATGGCAGCAATGAGACGAAAGCCAAGAAAGACAACACCGAAAAGGAGAAGAACAGAAAAAGCCAGCACAAGAAGAAGAGCCCAAGTACTAGCAGTCGCATCGCCAGCGCGGACCTCCAGGGCAAACCCAGTCTACAGTGTCTGGGAGGGCCCATTGCGTTTGACGAGGAGCCTTGGGTGGGTTCATACCAAAACAGGTCGGGTTGGAACAAGGTCTTCGAGGTTTCCATTGTGACACAAAACAAGCACTTGCGTGCCATGCAGGATCGGGTGACCTTTGAGGCCATGGCATGGGGGACGCTGCTGGCGTTGGGGCTGGCGACGGGTTCGGTTTTTATACCCTCTGGTAACTTCTACTAATGTGATATTCTCACGCATTAATGAGATCGCGTAACTTCTTCCCCTTTACAGCAACAGAAATTGCTGGTCCATAGCCGTGCCTACTAGTCAGTAATTTCCGTCTGGTCTGTATGAACTCGTTGACTGAGCCTGCGAATGAGGACCCAACGTGGACAGATCAGGACAGAACCATTCCAGCATCATAGGCGAGGCTAGTGTGCACATGGATATTAATGGAATTTGCGTAGTCGGACAGGGCATTGTATGAACGAACATTGTGCCGCTGATGCAGCATGTAAATTTACAATGCGACATCGCAATACGTCTTCACCTATGTGCCTTGAGGCCGCATGGAAGTAGTTTTGCCAACTCAAAACGCCAGCCCATGTTGATGGTATCCCTTTTCCATAAATAAACGCCAACCCAATGCAAACCAGATACGCCATGCGGGCATACTACTTTTCCTGAGCCAGAATCATCTTCTCACGCTCACTCTTCCTCTTCTCAAACTTCTTCTTCGAATGGTTGCGTTCGTTCTCTTCACGTCTTTTGAGAGCCTTAATCTCCTCGGCCTTGATAGTTCCGGCCTTCTTCACCACCTTGGGCACGTGTCTATGGCGCTTGATGCGCCTTATCTCTGGCATATGAGCATATCTATCAGAAAGTGCCTCATTATACTCAAGCGCCTGGCGTTGTCGAGCCGACTTCACACCCTCCCGCTTGGAGGCATTGGAGCGCCATAATCGAATATTGCCTATGCCAATCAGTATTTATCCTCAACGATGATGGTAGAGTCAGGGAAAGCCCTGGATTACTCATCTCATCAAGTGAATAACTTACCATCATCTGAACCAGACAAGATGTACTTCGAGTCCGGAGTCCATTTAGCCGAGAATACTCTTTGCATGCGTTTCTATCACAGCAGTTAGTAGTTTGGTATTTCAAGGGAGACGAAGAACCGTGGGTGACGTACTGTGTGGTATATGTCTCGAGAGTGACCTTTGTCTCTGCACCACAGGCGAACTGTACGGTCATAACTTGCAGTTACTAACTCTTCTCCAGTTGGAGAAAACTCGACGCTAGTCTTGGATCAGCAATTGCCATCTTGAAAGGACTGGGGTTTCCAGTGACTTGACTTACTCCATTACGGCTGCCACATGGTCCTTCAGAACATTCAGAGCTCTGTCCATTCTTCGCATATCAAAGATATAGCAGTTATGATCTTCTGATGCAGAGGCGAAATTGAATGCTTCCATCGGATTCCAGGCAATGGCATTCGTGGCAAACTTCAGTACAGTCTTGGCAACAGGCATGCTCGTTCTCAGATCTTGCCATGACAATTAGCATTGACTTGTGTTAAGAGCTTCGGCTTCGGAGTACTCACCATAGAGGACGATAGATCTGTCTGTAGCACAAGACGCCAACACGCTCGTCTCAATCTGGTTGAATGAAACATTGGTGATGGTATCGGTGGAGTTCGGCCATTGAACTACAGAAGTATAAGTACGGTGTTCATAGATGAAAGTGTATGCATAGGACATATTAACGTACGTATTTCTGGCGCTGCGGTATGCCGCTCGAGGTCATAGATGGAAATGACGGAGGATGCAGCAGCGAATGCATTGCGCGAGCGGTGGTGGGACAAGCTTGTGAAAGCGTTGGTGCCGAGCCAAGTCGATATAGGGGCGGAATCGCTGTTGGTCTGGTATGGGTCGAAGAGCTTCACATATCGGTCTGCGGCACATGTGAGGAGTTTCTGGTCTCTTGTCCAAGACATCCCTAGCGAGTGTTAGCAGGGTGGAACGACAATTGCAAAATGTTTTCCTACCCTTCACGATGTTTTCATGTGCCGAGCCGTGCCAAATCTCTTCCCTGCTGGTGAGATCCCAAACTTTGACAATTCCGTCACCACTGCCACTTGCAAAACGTTCCAAGGAGTTCGGATCCTGTTCAGTAGCCCAACGTCAGTCGTCTCTCCTGCTGACCGTGTCCCAGTGAAATCACCTTTGCGAGACAGTAAACTCCGTCTGTGTGTCCATGGCCAAGCTGGGCGATGAAAGGCTGCGCAAACATGCCTGATACGTCAAAGTTAGCCCTCTGTTCTTCTAAATCTATCGTTGTGCATCGTGAAGTCCTCGTCGAGATCTCAGGGACCAAACCGCCTGGTTCTGACAGTTTCAATCCCTGAAACGAGAAGCAGGCGGGATGCATGAATTCGAGTCCGTCCTACTCACGTTCCAACTTTGTCGCATTCAAGGCTCGAGTGTATTCGCGCGCTCGTTCGAACGGATGGAGGGCGGGATCCAAGTTCCTCGGAGCTTTGGGCACAGAGCCCGGGGGCTGATGAGCCGAGATTGATCGGCTTAAGGTCTTGATCTTCATGGTGTCGCAATTAGTACACGATGCTTCCGATAGTCTTGAAGATCGTCGTCGTCGGGAAATTGGCGACCGGAAATTGTTGGCGTAGGAAGCTGCTGGGCTGCTGGATCTCGAAGTTATCGAAGTGGGTTGTTATCGATTGCTGAACTTTTTTTTGGAGTTCTGAGTTGACCTAGCTAGCTTTGAAATAGAGAGATCCGTGCGCCATGCCAGGGGGTATGGATGCAGCCCCGTCCGCGTTTGCGCGGCAACCTAGGAGCCTCTGCAAGGCTGGAAGCACCTGGAGCTCCGATTCAAGTTGGCAGTCGTCAGATGTACTTTGAGCGTCCCCCATTCTGAACTAACATCTACAACGAGACGACATACACCACCGAATACCCCGGCGATTCTGCTACAACTAATAACAACCCATAGCAACCCAGGATATTGCATTTACGTCAATCACACCCCATCCAATCCCCATAAACAACGGTCATCATGGCTGCAGGCAAGTCGGCCGTGAAAGAGGCGCAAACGCTAGCCAACACCGATCCCCGAAAAGCCGAAGCCATCTACAAGGACATTGTCACGAAGCCCCCGTCAATCAACTCAGATGCCGCCATAAAGGAGTACGAGACGGCCTTGATCAGCTTAGGCGAGCTATACCGGGACGAGAAGTCAGTCATCTGGGCCTCGTTGACATACCGAACATCGTGGCTGACATAGTGTGTTTAGGAAGCCACAGGAGTTGGTAGATCTCATCATAACCAGCAGAACGGTTCTCTCCTCCTTTGCGAAGGCCAAGACGGCCAAGTTGGGTAGGTTTGTTCCCATCGTGACAAGTGCCCGCCTAGCTGACTAAGGCCCTCGACAGTCCGCTCGCTACTTGACCTGTTCGAGGCCATCCCCAACACGAACGACATCCAGATCGCCATCACCAAGTCATGTATAGAATGGGCGACATCGGAGCGCCGAACCTTCCTACGCCAAAACCTCGAGACCCGGCTTGTGACGCTCTACATGGCCAAGCAGTCGTACTACGAGGCCCTGACGCTCATCAACGGCTTGCTGCGCGAGCTCAAGCGACTGGACGACAAGCTAGTCCTGGTCGAGGTGCAGCTTCTTGAGTCTAGGGTGTACCACGCGTTGGGCAACATCTCGAAAGCACGGGCGGCGCTCACGTCGGCTCGCACGAGCGCCGCCTCCGTCTACACGCCGCCGCTGCTGCAGGCCAACCTGGACATGCAATCGGGGATGCTCCACACGATGGATCAGGACTTCAACACGGCATACTCGTACTTCATCGAGGCGCTGGACGGGTATCATACGCAGGAAGAGACGGTCAAGGCGACGGCCGCGCTGCAGTACATGCTGTTGTGCAAGATCATGCTCAACCTCGTCGACGACGTCAACAACCTCATGGCGTCCAAGCAGGCCCAAAAGTACGCGGGCCAGAACCTCGAGGCCATGAAGGCCATTGCGCGCGCCCACTCGAACCGGTCCCTCGAGGAGTACGAGCGGGCCCTCGCCGCCTACAAGTACGAGCTCGGCAGTGATGCCTTCATCCGCAACCACCTGCGCCGCCTCTACGATGCCATGCTCGAGCAGAACCTCATCAAAGTCATTGAGCCCTTCAGCCGCGTCGAGATCGACCACATTGCCAAAATGGTCGGTCTCGACACCCAGCAGATCGAGCGTAAGCTTAGCCAGATGATCCTTGACAAGGTCATCATTGGTGTTTTGGACCAGGGTGCTGGCTGCCTGATCATCTTCGACGAGACGCACCGCGACCAGAGCTACGATGCTGCGTTGACGACGATTGAGAAGTTGGGGAACGTGGTTGATGTGCTCTATAGCAACCAGGCTTCCATGCTTGAGTAAAGCTGCGTCGGAAAGCAGGATGGCATAAGGGCGGCGGAGGTTAGGAGGCGCCGGTCGGAATTGTAATACTAGGATTGTAGACAGACACAGACTACGGCGTCAATTCAGAGAAGGCTGGGCGATAGCTGCATCATAGGTAAAATACCTAGAGTGAATTATGCAATCGGTGCAAATTGAATGAGAGCAAAAATGAACAATAGGAAAGTGCCGGCGCAAAACTTGTCTCCGGGTATTTATATAAACAATGTAAACCAAGCCAAACGCCTGGCCTGGCAAGGCCTAATACGTTTGCCTGTGTCTGGTGATGCTCTGCCGAGCCTTGCCTTGTCCTTCTAAACGCCGTTCCCGTTCCAATAGTAGTCAGACCCAACCGACTAACCCTTCCAGTTGAAAAACCAACATACAACCATCCATCCAGTTGTTTCTTCGTTCTTTCTTTTGTTATTTCCTTCATGTAATCGCAACTACTACTACTACTACTGCTGCTGCTGCAGCTTCTTCCTCTCCCCACCCTTAATAATCCCCTTCCGTCTCCTCTCCTCCCCGACCACAAGCGCAAACAATCTCTTCGCCAATACTCTTTCGTCCCACCCGCCGACCTCGAACCGAAACGCCTCGACGATATCGAGGTGCCAGGGCTCGAGGATCATGCGCTCGCCCTGGGCGCTGACCTCTTTCCCCAGGATGGCCTGGGTCCGGCGCTTGTCCTTCGTGGGTAGGGGGCAGCGCTGCTGGAAGAGCAGGGGGTCACGGCGCCGGAGCTGTAACATCTCGTCAAGTCGGACCCAATGCTGTTTTCTCCAAGTTGTTGGGCTGAGGAAAGATGAGGTGGAGGATTTGGAATTCGATGTGGAAGTGGAGGAGGTAGAGGGTTTGGGTCGGGTGTTGCGACTCGGGGCCGAAGAAGGGGGGGCAGAGGTGAAGTCAGTAGTGGATGAATTGGATGAGTTGGATGAGTTGGAGATGGAGAGACGGCTCTCAGTCCCACCCCGCTTCTCTTTTTCTTTGTTTTGGTCCTCATGCACGACGGGCAACAGCAGTGGTTGATTCTGCGACAATGTGCGATTACCCAGAGACAAACTCGGGACGTTTCGCTGCTCAGTCCGCATTTGAGCCTGTGCCAGGGGGTTTAGCGTGGCAGCCGAGAACTCGACGACGCGGCCAGGAGTGCGCGGCTTCAAGGGCGAGCGCATGCACGACTTGGTTGGGGAAAGAGTCCTGTCCCACTTGGATGGTTTGGCGCGCGGCGGTAAGCGCTCATACTCCGATTCGACGCTCAGGATGGATGACTCGCCAATATTCTGGTCGCCATGTGGTTGGTGCATGTCATCATCGTAACTTGGTTTCTCCGGACTGACGGGCGTTGTCTGCCTACTAGGTGTGAAAAGTGAAGCCGTGTTGCGCGATTGGCGCGACAGCGGCGTGAAGTTTTGTTTCTGGGGGATGTGAGGGAATTCCTGCCGCTCTGGGGTAGAGGGCGACGGTGCGTATGTGTCTGCAACTGTGTCGTTTGACTTGAGAGCACTGCCAGGAGAGAACAGGTCAACGCGGCGCTCCGGGCTGGGATTGAAGAACTTCTGGGGAATGGATGGAAAGAGGCCGGGAGCTCGTAGTACCGATCGCGGTTCCTCAGTGTTCTGTGCTGGCCGAGTCCGAGGTGTAGGTTTTGCGACGGCCTTGGGCGCGTTTTCACCATTGCCTTGTGGCAAAGGTGCGGGTGAGGAGAAGAAGGACAGGATGTTGAAGGCGCTGAATCTTGACTTAGCCGACGCCGGCTTCTCTTGTGTTGTTGGTACCTTTTCCTTCTGCTTCGGCACCATGGAGTATTCCTCAGTGTCTCCCTCCCGTTCTGATAGCATGGAATACTGGGTAATATCACTTCTCTCGCGGGCTTCCTGCTGCGGCTTTGCCCGGTCCTGATGCCGAGACACTTTGGAATAATTTTCGGGTTCGGGGATGTCATCCTGCTGAGGTGACATGAGGTGATCTTCAAATCCGGGCAAGTCGTCATCCTGCTGATGTGGCATGGGATGATCCTTAGGTTCGGGCATGACATCATACTGTTCATATACCTTGGAATAATTCTCAGGTTCAGGGGTATCCTCATCTTGCTCAACTGCGATTCCATAGTCCGCAGGTTCAGGGGTATCCTCATCTTGCTCAACTGCGGTTCTATAGTCCGCAGGTTCGGGGATATCCTCCTCCTGTTGATGCACCATTTCATGGCCCTCAGATTCAGGGATCTCTTCATCATGCCGAGCTTCTATTGGATAGTCCTCAGGTTCATACTCAGCCGCCCGCGCAGCCTCCATGGCTTCCTGTGCCTTCGGTTGAGCAGTGGGGTTGGCGATTTCCTTCAGCAAGAAAAACTCGTCGTCACCCACGCTTTCAGGACTGTATTCAGCCTCGATCTCGATCTGGGCAGGGCTCCGAACTTCGTCTTGGTAAATCAGACGTCTCGTGCTCTTTCTCCAGGGGCTCGGAAGTTTGCTGCGGCGCGGAGGGGGTACTTTTGTCTGCACTTGTCCTTGCGGTTTACCTTGCGACTGCCTGCGGGCTTGTGCTTCCGCCCGAACAACTTCGGCAGGCCGAGGCGTCGACCGGGAAGCTTCAATATCCCAAAGGTCGACCTCTTCTTCTTCTCCCTCGTCATCAGACCGGTTGCCGCTGTCATCTTCAGCTTCATACGCAACTTCGTCTTGTCTCTCTAGATCATTCGCATCCTCCATGTTCGTCTCGGGATCCCCTCGCTCCTCGATATGCTGCGCTCCCTGTGAGTCCTCTGCAACCCCAAAGTCCATAACTTGGGTACCATTGGATCCTCGAGTACCAAAGAGACTCGAGTTTATGGAATGAAAAGGTCTTGATATGGACAAGCGCCTCCCCTTCTGTTGCGCCGGACTACTCTCGTTCGCCGCAGAGCCCATATCATCACTTGTCGCCGGCGCAGCTCTGGTAGAACTCGTCACCAAAGGAAACTTGATTGGCTGTCCAGGTCGAGGAGTCTCGCCCTGGTTTCTTTGGTCATAAGCCGACATTCGCAACGATTCCGTTTGGGAATGGCCATGCATGTCCGGGCCGAAGGGATCCTCCACATTGCCTAGTATGTCACGAGGACCAGTTGCTTGTAGTTGGCTTTGGCTTTGGCTAAAGTTGGATTTGATGCTTTGCGCAAATGACGCTATGGCATTGAAGGTCGAGTGGGTGCCATTTTGGGACAACAAGGTTTGACCATCGCTGTTTGGTGATTTAGCAACCGAGGATTGGCGCGACTCGTTGACCACTGATGATCCTCGAAACGGACTTCCCAAGCTGCTCTCACGGCCGTCAGGAGACGATCGGTCCGTCATGACGCTTTGTAGTGTTCTGCCCACCCGGACAATCGGGGACAGAGTTGGGCGTCTGACAGGCGCCGGCGGCTGGAGCAGCGGACCTTGGGCTTGTGCTAGGTCTGGAGATTCTGATCTGGCAGCAGGTAGGGGGGGAGATGAGGCAGGAGGCGACGGAGTCCCTGCCAGGTCTTGCTCTGTTTGTATGGGTTTAGAAATGGTTTGCTTGATTGCCGGCGGGGATGACCGGATATTAAGATCAGATGTGTTTGGAATAGCTGCTTGTGATTCGTCCACATGTTGCGTCATGCCGTCTTGGGTGGTGTTCTTAGAACCTGCGGCCGAAGAGGACGTATCGTCAGGAGTGGGTAGTCTACTAGATCCGAACGAGTTGGCTGTCTTACTGGCCGATGTAGCTTCTCTTCCAGCTGTTGAGCTAGCAGGACTTTCGTCTTGGCTTGATAGTTGCTGGATTGCCGGGCGTGGACGTGGTCGAGGGGTAGCTGCCTCGAGCACCTCATCCGGTATTTCTGAAAAAGAGTCGTCGTACATGCTGGTGTCCTTGTTTTCCGTAGTGGGGTCTGTGGGCTTCATTGTCAATCTTCGGGGTGTAGCTGCCTTGAGGACGCTGTCCGGAACACTCGAAAAGGAGTCCTCTGTTCGAGGGTCTGTGGCGGGTGCTTTGCTAACGAACACTTGTCTGCTCAATGGCAAGGGCGTTTGCTTTTGCCTTCTTGGACTTCGTGATGGACTTCTCGACCATGCTTGACGACTTGACACAACCGAGTCTGGCGCGGCCATGTTCCCTGGTAGCATGGGAGAGCTTTGGTACGCTGGTATTCGCCCTCTGCTAACTGTGTCTCCCGTCTCCTGGCCTGATTGGCTCCGAGTGCTGCTTCTGAGGGCTGATTGGCTCTGGGTACTTGCTCTCATTTCTGACTGGCTATGGGTGCTGTTTCTCAAAGATGCCATAGTCTGATTTATCATCATATTCGTCTCATCCCCGGCGTTGTCGGCATCGTGGTAGCCCGGAATGAGACCACTCTGGTTGCTCTGAAATGAAGCTTGAAAGGATGGTAGAGACTCGACTGCAATCATACTGAAGTCCGAGGCATGATCCAGAGTATTATTATCTTGACCATTGTAAGTCCCTTCTCTAGCTTGGCCCGATAAGGATTCCAGGTCACTGTGAGGCTCCGTCATAAAATCCTCGAACAAATCTGCGTCTCCACCGTCCCACCGAGCCTCATGCCCCGATGCTTCGTTCGGCTCAGGTTCTTGCCCGGATTCTGGTCGCTGTCCGTCATGTTCTGTAAAGGTGTAATTGATGTCCGGCTGTGGCGGTGAATCAAAGGATGGTAACGTAGGAGCATCCATTTCCTCTGTCGCATGGGTTTCACCTTCGGGCCGTTTAGTTCTTGTAGTGCTAGCCTCAGAAGGTCCTTCGCCGCCCGTTTGCTCCTGCAACATATTCGGACCCACGCCTTTATCTTCAGCTTCGCTGATAGCATCCGTCAGAATGGCCACCTCTTGGGGCATCGACGCCTTCCTCGGTCGTCCTCGTTTCCTCCCAGTCGGCTGACTCGATGGCACCACCGGAGTGGCTGCTTTCTTGGGTCTTTTCGCCGTGCTCTTGAGCTTGGACATAGCCTCCGTACCAACATTCCCATCCGTCTCCATCAGCGCATCGCCGAAAATGCTGGCCTCGGACTCAGCATCGCCGTGGCGCTGTTGTCTTTGTGCCGGAGTCTTGCGCATGGGGGTGCCCGCACGCTTCTTCCCCCTAGGATTTGGCGTCGCATTTTTGCTCCCCGGCGGACGTCCACGGCGTCGCGGTGTCGGTGCCTCCTCACCATTATCACCCCCTTCATCGTCTGTCAAGCCTCGTAGCGGAACTGTTGTTGTTGTTGTTGTTGTCGTACCCGTTTCCCTCCTGCGGCTAACGCTGCGCGATGGTGACGAAGTAAAGAGACGGCGGCTTGTGGCGCCCTGGCTCTTGGCAAAATCTTCGGCTTCGACGGTAACGAGTATCCTCTGCGGCGCCAGCTCATTGCCGACATCAAGCTCAAACGTCTGTTTCCGGGGCGACTTGCCGGTGGACGAAACGCGGGTCCGGGGTGTGGTCTCCGGCACGAACAGTGACGAGTATTGCGAACGTGCCGAGCTGTTGGCTGTACGGCGGGTGGATCGGCGCATGGAGCTCGGTATCTCTTCGTCTATCAGGGGGTCTGGCGACGACATGAGGTCGATGAAGCTCGCCATCGTATGTTAGGTTTTGGCGATGCGCGCGACCGACCGACCGACGTGAGACGGGGGGGAACTATCGGAAGTTGACAATGGGGATAATCCGAGAGTGCATGCAGGGTGGCAATGCAGCGCGAGCGCATTAAATTCCAACAGAGTGTACGTCGCAAAGGGATATACGTACACGTGTAATCGTAAGTAGGTAGGTATCGAGGTATCGAGATACTACGGCGAGGCACAGTTGCGGCCAATTGTTGTTTACTCACCATCTAATCTGGTCTAGTGTGACCTCTGGGAAAAAGATCAGGCCAACCGAGCCGAATTAGGTGGGGCAGAGTCCGGACCCCAAATTTGATATTGTGAACCGCTCGGTCCAATTAAGAGGGGCAATGATCCCCCGCATTTTGCCACGATTAGTAAAGTCTCTAAAGACAGGGGGACTCGAGTCATCCTGAGGCTTCCCGAAACCCAGCCTCGGGAATACTTGCACTGGCCTCTGGTAGGCAACAGAACTCGCATAACTGGATTGGAAATGTCGCTCTTGAAAGTTGATTACATGAGATGAGCCAAGTCATGTTCTCTGCACCCCCCGGACCAGCCGCGTCACTGCACTTTCCAACCATAATGACCTAGTTGTCGCACGAATGGGATGGCGTGATTACCAGTGACCACCTCCAATGCAAAATATACCCAACCGACATTCACGAATTTCTCCGTAGGTTCTTTGATTTGAAATCTAGCAAGACTTGAGATGGTATAAAAGCCGAACAAGTATTTGGCTGTTTCGAACCTCATAGTCCACCATTGGTCTTAAAGTGACAAGTTTAGAGCTCTCTCCTCTATACCCTCATATCCTACCGGCTCTCCCTCACCTCACCCAACAAGGCATACTCAAACTCAAACCCGGTACGATGGTTATCTCTCCATCCTCTATCCCCCGCGGGCCCGTAACCACAACCCTCAACTTCTCCCACCCGCCCCCGGCAGGTGAAAAAGCCATAAATTACGTCGAGGAACCCGCAGTCGGCCAACCCAAGCGTAACCTAATTGTGAACCCACAAGCCGTCCAGCTAACTGACATCCGCGGCCACGAATCCTCCTACACCCTCGACCACGACGCCTTCCAAGCTATTTCCTCCGTCCCTCCATCAAAGGAAACCGCCTTCGAGGACGACGTCTCCATCCAGCAAAAATACTACCCGGAAGTCGAAAAACTTCTGCTAGATCACATCCCGGGAAGCACGCGCGTATTCATCTTCGACCACACGATCCGCCGCTCCAATCCGGACTCCAAACGCGCCCCAGTGTTATACACGCACATTGACCAGACGCCCAAATCTGCGCCGCAGCGCGTGCGGCGCCACATGGGAGAGGATGCCGAGAAGCTTCTCAAGGGCCGGTACCGTATTGTGAACGTATGGCGAACTCTGAACAAAGACCCCGTCGAAGCAAACCCTTTGGCGTTTGCATCGTCGGCGAGTTTTGCTGATGAAGACGCTATCCCGGTCGATCATATTTATCCGAATGGGTATACGGGGCAGACTGCCGCCATTTCCTATAGTTCGGAGCAGAGGTGGCATTACTGGAGCGGGATGGCGGGAGATGAGAGGTTGCTGCTGGAGTGTTTTGACAGCGAGGGGCGTAAGGAGGGGAGTGGGGTCAAGGGGGGAAGGGTGCCGCATACGGCCTTTGATGACCCGAGGACGAGGCAAGATGCTGAAGGGAGGGAAAGTATCGAAGTTCGGGCTCTGGTGTTTGGGCCGTGAGGCCGTAAGGGCGGCAGGCATAGGTTCATTGCGCTAAGTCGTGGGCATTTACATTCTTCACTTCAGCTCATAGGTGGGATCATGATCACATAACCACTGCTTTGACAGGATCCAAGCATTGGATCAAGTACTTTTACTGTGTAATGCCAATTTGTTTCATAATAGCTGCTAAATGCGACTACTGACATGTTACGGATGCCTTTGCTGTATCCGATGCATGCAATCAAAAGATTTGCGAGGCTGCGCTGTTAGGCTCCAGCCGGGATATCATGAAACACTAAGCAAACCTGCCATGTAAAGCGTCCGTCCGCTTGGCCATTCCTCTTGTAATGAGCCTTTCCTGGCAACCCAAACGCTAGGAGAGAGTCAAGCAGTTCTGGTGGGGTAGCATCCTTGACACCGCGTAGTAGAACGGGTTGTTCCGCTCTTCAAATCAAGCAAACAGTACCATGTCATCACGTCGTTAGCCCATTACCCCCTTCGTCGACCCCGGCCACTGCTAGTCCTTGTCATGGCGGCTCCACCTCCAAAGGAACTTTGCCGGCTCATGGGCGGCGCTGAAGGTGACGAGTGGTTGGCACCTGCAGCAGCAACACCAGGAACTCCAGCCAAGGCGCTCAGAACACCTCCTGGTTCCTCCCGTAGCGTGCCATTAGGTACGCCGAGCTGTTCTGATAGCCGGTCGACAGAAGGTCTCTGGCCTTGGATGTAGGCAACGTATCTGCCAGGCCGCCGCGGCTGCGCCATGGCCTCCAGCAGGCTGCGTCCTCCATGAGGTACCTCCAGGTTTGAGCCAACACCGTGGTCTCGTTGATGGAGCTTGAAGACCCTCATGACCATGAGATCGTGCTGTGCATCGTCCTGTGATAAGGATGTGGGGGTGTTGGACTCCGACTTTACGTACGCCTTGGAGTATTGGGAGTGGATGAGGGGCGGCAACTTGGGTTCCTGCGTACACATTCGATCCAGATTACCAGCATGCTCGAAATTAGCCAGGGCTTCCATGCCCAGCACCTTGTCGTCATAGAAGTTCTGCGTGTTGTTCTGGCCGCCGCGCGTGCTGCGGGTTGCGTGCGACGGCTGGCGTTCCATGGTAGGTGCCGATAGATCATCGTCTTTGTCCTCCTCATTGGCCTCGCCATTTCCTGTTTCGCTCTCATCAGGGGACGGGATCACATTGCCGTTGGCATCCCGGCGGGTGAGTAGGTGCTTGTGAGCCGCAACAGCAGCTGTGTTGTAAGTCATGGAGAGTTCCTTGTCTGTAAACAGCTTGTCAATGCTGTAGACAGGGCCCGTTTCCTTGCGCATGGCTCGGATTCTATCGTTCTGCCAGAGGGGCGTGGTGTTGGAGGTGTCGAGTGCTCTGCGCATGGGGGCCGGAGAGCCGTCGTCGTCAACGCCATTTCGCTTTCTCTTCTTGTTCTCGGAGAAGCCGGGCATCTCCTCCATCTCTCTACGCAGTCGAGTTGTTCGCTTTCCATGTGTACCGCCCGGGCTTGCGGGGTTCGTCAGACTGAACTGGTTGGGGTGGAGGAGCAGAGCCGAGCTGTCGTTGATCTCGAGAGCCTCCTTCTCTTTGCTCAAGCGAAACTTCTTAGATGTGATGGTGTTGATCAACCGATCCTTGAGCGTGCTCGACAGAGCCTTGTGTTCCCGCTTTGCGACTTCGATCTTGTAGGCATGGGTGTTGTAGTGCTCTTGCATCTTTCGCTCGTACTCAAACTTGTGGGTTGTCATCTCGTAATCACGATGTTCCACGAGATCCTCAACTTGGTGTGCCCAATCCTGGAAACTGGGGCCAGCCATCTCGAGAAGGCTGCGGTTGGGTCGGTCGCCACCATTCGCAGTGGCTTGCGAGAGCTCTCGGTACTCGCGCTCGATCACGTCCAGGGGACGGTCGGCGTAGGGGTCGACTCGTGAAACAAGGTTGACGTCGACTTGGATCTTTTGGAGTTCTTCCCGGTAGTGACGGTCACGATCGCGGCTGAATTGATCCGAGAGAACTGCCAACTTATCGCTCAACTGCTGTCTTTTCTTGTCGCGCTTCGATTGAGGCGGCGACTGTCCTCTGGTCAGCTTCAAAGCCTGCGCCGTCTCAGCCGTCGCCATGGTGTGTTCTGTGATGTGTTGGTGACTGGAGAATAATCGTCAATGGGTTGCCAAGTCGCCTCGACCGCACCCCGAACTGTGGTTTGACGGAGGAGTAGTTGCGCCCAATGGAACAGGAAAAATATGTTGAACGTTTAATAAAACCAAGATGTTCAGTGGGATAGTCGAGGCAGAGTAACCAAGAGACGCCAGGATAGAGTGTCTGGTGTATGTCGCTAGACTGAGTTGTGACTGAGTTGTCGTCACTTAGTGTAAGGAGCTATTCCAGGCCAGCTCTTGCTATTGTTCCGAGAGAATAGTATTGTTGTGGTGTCGGTTAAAGCCCTGGAGAGGATGATTTGATTGTTTGAGCAATGCAAGGCCAGGGCGCTTCAACCGTACAGAAGAGGTCAGAAGCCGAACTATTCTAGAGTTACAAGCCCTGTCCGACTTGGGACTTGGGACCCACTTTTTCGCAGTTCTCATTTCAGCCTTCTTGCGGCAATAAGTCTTTCTCCGTAATCCCGACACCTACTATGATTGGTTGACGTACCCCTGCAGCTCCCATATCCAGGCACAACAGCAATCAACCTACCACAATCCATCACACTCAGTGAATGAGTGATAAGATTCATATGTCAACAAAAGCATCAAGGCGTGACTAATATCATCCAGCTACAATTATCATACTTTAAATTTTCAATCATCAAGCTCAAAAAACCCTAATACATCCGATTGTGTGGCAAATTGGCTATAACAGCAGCGCACAAATGTAAGTACATACGAGTATAAACGAGTATAACTATAGTCACAGGTTCTAGCGTGCATCGTCATGGTCGTTTCAACCCTCTCAAAATAGCATCCTCGTGATCAGCACTAGCTGCATTCATGTCCATGGCCTACCAAGAGGTAAATGTTTCAAAAGTTTTACATCGCAGTCAGTCAGTCAGTCAGTCAGTCAGTCGGCAATCACGAGGACCAAGCGTCGTTTAGCAGGTCGCCAGTGGCAAGCTATCCATCGATTCTGTATGTGGTTTATTATGCAAGTGCCAGATGTGCATATTTCGGGCTGATGTGCAGAGGCATTTGCCCTCAATCATCGTATCCTCGTCCATTCATTTTCGTCCTTCTGCTTCTCATTGCTTGGGAAAGTCGACTGCGGTAAGGGCCAACTCCACCATGTCCACCGTGCTCTCTCTCAAGTCGTCCGATACCTTCCAGCCATGGACATTCGCAGCACGGGTAAAGGCCTCAAAGGCTTCGCCAATTCCGTAATCCATGCGATTGGCATGCTCACTATTCTCCAGTCGCGCGGGCTTGGGATCAGTGCTCGACATCGCCATACGGACTTGCAATAAAACACCTTCCAAGCTGCTGACCGGTGACCAACCCGAATTCGTCAAAAGTTCCATACACATGGCCCCTCCCGCAGTAACGTGCCCACCACCGCCCTGCATGAACGGGAGGAAGCGCGGCCGGATAACTCGCACAAAGGGCGGCGATAGAGGATAATCTCGGCCAAAGCGGATTTCCAGCACGATGCTTTTCACCCCGACCTTCTTCATGTCCTGTGCAAGTGGCAGCTTTGGGTCAAACGAGTGCAACTCAACGATCCAACGGAACATGTTGGTAATCTTCTCGAAGTCGATGAACCAACCAAGCTCATGAATGCGCGTTTGTGACTGGATTTTCTGTAATTTTGCAATCTCCTTCCCAATAATCTTCTGGGCATTATCTGTGGCATACGAGGGGGGGTTGAGCTGAGGCAAAGTAGAAAGATCCAGAGCGCCAGGGCGAAAGTCCGTCTGATGCTCAGACAGGCTGTAAGGTGTATTCAATCTTGGTGTTGTCAGCTGATCTTCTCCCTCCGAGGAGAGGAACTCAAGATCTGATTCATCCTCATCACCACTATTTCCCGAGTGCCCCACCGCTTCCTGCTTCAGCTCGACAGGCTGCTTTGATACTTGGGCTGATGGGATGGCTTTTCGTGGAATGAATATGGGCCCGCTGGGTCCTGTCGCCACATGTGCAGGATCTTGCACGAATTCGGGGTCTGTTCTTCGAATCGGGGCAGTATTGGCAGACCCAGGGGTGTGAGCATTGATGTCAGACGGGCTCATGGCTGTCGATCTCGTTGTTTTGACAAAGAGGTACCGGCACTGAATCCAGTGAATGTGCTGTACCACAAAAAAATGCTGAGCGCTGGTAAACTGGCCAGGTTTGTTGATCAACTCGTTGAGACTCAACGCAGCACTAATGCCGAGTGCGGAATTAGGCCACACAATATCCCCAGTGGAGCCGGAGCTGTAAGTATGCGCACTACCTGTGTAGCTGAGAGCGCTGGTGTTAAAGTCTTTGGCGAAATAGACTCCGTGTCCGTAAGCGCGCCCGTGGTGAATATATTTGAAATCCAAACCCTGGCGGATGATGCTATGCCAGTTGTAAAGAGGACTACCGTGCCAAGCCACAAGGGTTCGTTGCGGCGTGCCGACGTGCTTCAATGCTTCCTGAAACAGCATTTCCTTCTCTGGAGATCCTTGTGCAAATCTGAACTGGACCCATCCATCAACGCCAGATATCTTCTCGTCTTGCCGGCTTAAATTGAGCTCGCTTTGCGCATCTGGTCCCGGGCATTCCCCGACTTGCACAATGTAAGAGCGGTTCGAAGCGATGATCCACCTCAAGAGCTTCGCAGCCGAAGGACTAAGTCCTTTCCATCGTTCAATCTGACGACTACGGTCGGTCATCAGATGTGCTCTCATGGTGGCGATCGGGGGGACAGTCGACAAGAGTATAGTCATGGAAAAGGCCTTGTCTCTGACATCGGAAATGTCGTCTAGGTTCTGGTTATAAAAAACCATATTAGCTGTCATGGATCCAGTATCAGCAGCTCCGGGTATCGATTCAATGTCAAGGCGCTCAACTGGAGCTAGTTGTCCGGGGGATGATTGTGACGGCAAAACATGCCGTGATACCACTCGCAATGTGAGCGTGCAGCCAATAATTCCTTCGATTCGAGCATGATGGGCGATGTGAACTCCACCGGCCACTCCAGCGCTGCTTGTAGGCTGACCGTTAGACGACGAAGTTACAACAGCAACCCACTGTCCCTCTCTGACCTTGGCAGTATCAAATACATCAACCACGACAGTGCTCGCCTGCCTGTCGAATTGTACTTTCAAAGGGTCGATTAAGACAATCGGCCCAATACGAAGGCATGTGCCAGGTCGAGCGAGAGAAGTCTCGGCTCGACGAATATTCGGCACTTGTAAGTGGATTCCCGTTGGAAATTCACGTATGCCGCTTTCTTTCTGTCGATCACCGGGGCGCTTCAGAGATGCATAGCAGAAGCTGATGAGAAGGTCGACCACGTTAGGCTGGCTGATGATTTCGTGATCGATGCTAGGCCCACAGCCCATATTCATGTACTGGAAGAGACAAAGCGCATTGCCGCAGACATAAGGCTTCAGCGCCTCAAAGTTGCCCTCGATCAGCTGGTGACAAACCATGCAGTAATCCATACATCGGACGAAGTATCGCATGGCGAATTGGGCAGCAATGAGGGGCAGCGACTTCTCACCGTCTTCATGGGCGTGATGTCGAGCAAGAAAACTAGGAAGCTTCTCGTGATCATTGGCTTGTTCGTGATCCCCCCCTGACTGTTGCACGACATGTGACGAATTGTTCAGCATGCTTGCAAGTCTTTTCTTGGCCGCGTCCCAGGACAAGGCAAGAGTCAGCTTCAGTTTGAGCATAGAAATGAAATCAGAGCCCATGAATTGGTCGATAGTTTCACCTATGCCCAGCAGGCTAAGACCGACATCACCTGTACTTGCTTGAGAATCGCTCGTTTGGACGTTGGCAGCGGTTTCTGATGTGAATGCTCGGACAGCCTGGTCGATTGTCGGCTTGTATGCAGAGCACTTGCGGAGGCGGAAGGAGAGGTTGGATTGCCCCGAAGCCCGATCGAGAGCTTCTTCCGTTGTCGAGTAGTCTCCCTCGTATCGGATCAGAAGAACGACGAAGCCGTTTGAGCTGAGGTCCCAAGCCTGAAGGGTTTCTGCGGACAAACACAGTTTGTCGACGCGTACTGATAAAGAGACAATGCTATACTCGGTAGCCACATCAAAGCCACATAGCCGTCCCACTTTGAAGCCGGCCTTACGAACAGCACGGAAGTCACGACGAATTCGACTGACGATGTCTGGTTTGATTTTCTTTTGACGCAGTATATCGGTGGCCGGCCGCTCATCTTGCGCAGCAGCCAATCCGAATATGTCGTCGTTATCTTCGTTGAATTCAAAATCTTCGAATTCTTCGTTGTCCTCATCACTTGCGGCTTCGCCATCCTCTTCGTCCACATCGGTTATGATTGTATCTTCGTCATCCGAAGTGGAGGCAGACCTTTTGAGCACATCGCTGAGCTTGTAACAGACACCTGCGATGGCCTCGGAAACCCTCAATCCCGCTGAGACCGGCACGAAATCCTCTAGCGGTTTCGAAATAGGAGCAGGGACATCGTTGACGGCATAGATGGTGAAGTAATGGCCGTTAGGGTAGCTGGACCATTCTTCAGGGATGAAACGAATGTCTAGGTGAGATGACGGGAGGCGGGTGTCGTTGAATCTGAAAATGAACTCTCCGTCATCCTCGACTCTTAGGTGGGAGACACCCCGAATGCCATTGTCAATAACAGATGACAGGTCTGCTTGGTAACTGGTGCGGTACTCCCTGGTTCTTGAAGTCATGATTGGCAACTGTTGTCAACCCAAGAGGTTATTTGTGAATTTGTGGCGTTGACGCTGTGCTATACAGCCAGGCCTATTTCATGTTAGAGACTGGACATGACAGTGGAGAGATTGATGTACGAGAGGATGGATTAAGTCTGGTCGATATGTTTCCGTTACCAGCAGGCGATAGAGGTTGTTAAGAATCTAGATAGTATATATGAAAGCCAAACTCACCAGGTTCTGATCAAAATCACTTGGCGGTGATGATGATAGGGCCTGATCTGGACGATGCGGGTTTGATCCTTCACTTGGCTATATGTCTGCCTGGGGGGTGATGACTACGCAAACCGATGGTGTGGATTGCCTCGCGAGGCTCGATGGTACAAATATCTGCTTGAAATATGTCAACCTGGGAATTCAAACGTGTCCCACAGCATGTGGAGTAGCTGGGTTTTTGGTGCTTCCAGCTTCCAGAATACCTACGTCGCCTGTACTTAAAATCATGATGTGACCTGTATGTGAATGAAGTGTTGCCGCCAGCGTTTGCAAACTCGCTGGGTCACAGAAACCAGGAAGTTCGTAAGGCATGTAGTTGTAATTAGGACTAGGCTACTACAGGAAACCACGACCGCCCTATGTGCAGAGCTGCAGGTGTCAGTCCTACTACTTCTTCCCCCAGGGCTGCTAGGTAGAGAGCAGGGCGAGTTCATCGAGCTTCGATGTTGACTTTGAATACTGCCTAGAAACCCCACGCAGCAATTGCCCGGAATTTCCACTTGAGCATAAACAGCTGGACCAACGCCTGCTAATGCATACATTGCGGAATGTTTCACAAAACAAGCCAGGAATCTGCAACGGAAAGAAACACAAAAAAGTCTCGAGACGTCGGTGTAGATGCTACGCCAAATTTAGCAATCGCGAATGGGGCGGCTACCGTACCTGTAGGGCGAAGCTTTGGGCGCCTTGAACCGCCGTGGGGTCGATCAGGTTGGTGGGTTGCGGGCAAGGTGCATGATCGGTGGACAGCAACCCCTGCTCGCTGGCTGGGGTAAAGCCGCTCCAGAAAATGTCCATGTTGTCGAGTCAGAACAGCAGCCCTCAATTGACCCAATTGAAGCAACGCGTTACACAACTTGCCAAACGTCGTCTCTTCCAAGTTGCTTGGGATATTTGGGTGGCAGAACAACGAGCTTGAGGCACTGGAACAAAGGTGCTAATCCCCTTGTCTTTGGCAGAGACCCGATATCAGGACTACGATCCAATACCAGCCAGCTCTGGTTTCCGAAGTGTGCAGCTGGCCATGTCGTGGGATACAAAGACAGCCGTGCGGCGACGGCAGAACAGCTCAGTGAGCTCTTCCAGAGCATCGCCACAACATAACCGGCAGCAGTCAAAGCAATCCACACCCATTGAACCTAAATCAGTTCACGTAGCCGACCCCTTCCTGCAGAGCTTCCTCGCCCCGGCTTTCGATGCCACCGACTACCTCAACTCGTCTTTGCCTCCGTTGCAAGCCCATGTGTCCTCGATAACGCCAAGTCAGGAAGGCGCTGTCCCTTTTGCCGAACTATCATCGCAAGCCCAGACGTTATTATCACAACTAAGCGCCCAAACCACTCGTCTAACCAACACCCTGACGCAGCTTACGGACGATATATTGCGAAGTGGTAGCCGGCTGGCGTACGAGGTGGAGTTGCTTCGAGGCGAGACCTTGAGTCTGTCCGAAGCTTTGGCGGATGGCCTACATGGAGACATTGTGAAGTTTGTGCCGAATGGCGTACAGGACCAAATGGAGGGCAAAGCGAACGGTGTCAGCGCGATTGATGGGATTTTGCGACGCCCGTCGGGAGTGGCAGCTTCGACCAGCGAGGACAACTCTACTCCGCAGGATGGCACGATCGAGGACCCGGCATACATCACACAGCTGCGCACTCTGACGTTGGTACGCGCAAAGCTGGACTCTGTCGTTCACACGTTCGGCGATGCAATGGAGTTCGTCTTTCCGCCGTCGGAGCTATCTGTTAGTTCCTCCTTCTTGTCGGTATCGGCACCTGATGCTGGAAGTAAAGAGCACAGCACAGAGGAGAAGGGGCAGCAAGTACTCAAGCGGTACCGAGACGAGATATCCGAGCTACTAGTAAAAAGTAAAGATCCAGTCGACGGCATAGAGAAGGCAGCCCGCCGGATTGAGGAGCTCAAAGAGCTGACGAAGGTATGGGCTGGCACGGCGGAAGAAAAGGGCAGGACAAAGTTCATCGACGGCCTGGCAAAGATGGTCGAGGACAGACACAGAGATCTCATGCGGGAGGTGGAACAAGGTGACAAACGACCTGAGGTCGGACATATGCCGCGGAGGAGCACCGAGGAGGCGGCTGAGAACAAACCTTTGTCTGGGTATGGAATCATGAGCCAGCTGCAAAAACTACGAAGTGGATTATAAAACCATGGCCTACTCAAATGATGCTGAATGCCAATGAGGCTTCTGTTCAGGTTGTTCAGGTTCTGGCTGGGCGCACACAATGCCAAGGAGTTGCATCAGTCCAGGCCCGGCACGTCCTCTGACACGTCAAATAGACGAAACAATAGAAAAGATTTTCTCCACAATTGCATATTATCAGGAGTCGTGGATGACACTGGCATATGAGACAAGCTGTCAAAATTGAGTTCATCCCTCACACCGCATCCCAACGTTGGATGTTTCCGCACATCCGACCTCAAATATTTGTTAAATAGCATCACACAAAAATCCAATATCCTCAGTTACAACGACATTCTGGCTTCCTGTATCTTATCAATGGCAGTCGGCTATCCATTCCAAGTGCCACAATGAGCTATCCCAGCGAAAGCTCATCTCCTGAGAAATCGCACACACCGCGCGATATCGCAATTACATATAACATCTGGACCCGGGTGTTGACTTTCATCATGATTCTTCTGTCCCTTGGTCTATTCCTGGGGATGCGTCGGCAACTTGTTCGTCAGAACCTTCGCTCGGAGAAAGTCGTGGGACATGCTGACTCGTTGGAATGCAGCTAATGACATACCAACCACAGTTGTTGTGAGATCCTAGCATGTCACGAAGCAAAATAAATCCCAGGTTGTTGTGGCAAGGATATATACATGAAGAGACGGCTAACGGGTCTCCTGGTGTAGTGGTGCAGCTGGGCTTATGTGACTGGTTGGATTACAATGGGTTTTTGAGGAGAGAGGAGGGGGGAGGAGGGAGGTAGGACGGGAGAGATCATGAACTTGATTGAACTTGATTTTATTCAATGGCGACTCGGTGGTGTTTATAGCGGAAACGTTGGGAATGACACAATACAGCATCGGGCTGACAGCCTGGACTCAATGAAAATGATAACGATCTGACCCTTGAATATCAGGGAAATATGCGAAGGTGGTTCTGCTACTGTACACCAACCTCACTTTCATGGACTGTTACACTACTACACTACACCAAAAAAGGAACGCATTGCTCTTATCCACTCTTTGTTGTTTCCTTTGGATCTTCGTTTTCCTTGTCGCACTGTACTTCTGACTATCTCAATAAATGAGTGCGATATACCATATTTACGAGGTTAGATACGAGAAAGCAGGGTTAGGACCATCCATGCATCTACGTCTCTACACTGAAACCACTCCAGCTCCTACCATACTACGCCTCTGAAGTCTTAGCATTGGTAGGCTGTATGCGATGCCCCTTTATGTACGTCAGCCATCTGCAGGACGTGGGTTTCTACAACCTAGAAGTCAAGAATCCCCAGACCCTTCAGTCGAATCAACGACCTGAAATACGGTGAAGAGTGGCTATATGGTACTGACGTACTCAAGTCAATCTCAGAATACCTAGGTGAGTAGAATGTCGGAGCCTTCTAGCATAGTCGTGAAATCAGTAAAATAAAGGAATAATGGTAATATGGGGCCCTCTCGGGATCAATAAGTAGGGGGGGTATAAAGTCGAACGAAAGAATGTTCATTAAAGTGGCATTAGTTCCGACAGAACAAGTTCTAGTACTGTTCATGGGAATTTCCCAAGCAGCCCAAATATGGATTACGCAAGATCATGCTCATTATCGAGATCTCCTAAATCCCAGATGGTGCCACTAAACCATTCATTCACCGTTTCTGAGAGCGCGTTATGACATCATTTGCCTAAGTTGTAAGTGATAGACCTAGTCGTAGAGACTATCTACTCTAATCTGTCACAGTATGTAAAGGTCAGTCTACAGAAATGGTGTTGGCTATGCCAGCCCTGCCGGGCAAGATATTTCCTGTGACCTATTGCCTTGGAAGAATTCAATGTGCCAAATTGACGTGTGCCATGGTACTTTTATGTGCTCATCCTCACAATAGAGCATGTACCTCTCATTGTCTTCAGTTAACTCCTTTCCGAAGATGTAAAGCATGGCTAGAGTGTACACATCAATCCGCAGGCTTAGCTGTCCTCAATCGCCTCCATAGCCGCCTCATGCTTCTTTGCCCTTGCCTCCCTCCACTCGTTGGCATTCGCATACCCTTTGCGCCTTGCTTCTTTGTCATAAGTGTCCTCCGGAGCAGCTAATTTCGCCTTCTTCAATACCGACTGATATTTCCCGACCAATCGCTCCCTGTTTCCGCCCTCAAACGTCCTCTGGCTAAGTGGTGCGAACTCAGGCGCCTTGCGGTCCCTCCTCAGACTGATATCAGCCTGGGCAGTCACAATATTCAACAGCTGGCCAGACAAAATCTCGTCAATCTTTCTCTCACGCCAGTATCCCCACATCTGGTCTACCAGCCCCGTGGCGCCGTGCTGGTTTAGCGGGCTGTCTTCGCCCATGTAAGCCCAGTCTATCGAGTTTATCCGCTCGTTGTCTTCGGTGGCTTCCAGATTGGGGAAGATGCAGTCCCACAGTACCAAAGGATACTCGCTTGCCAGCGTGTAATTCGGCCTTTGGGGCTGCTTCTCGTGGTCGAGAAGCTCGTCGATGATGGAAGGAGCCTCTAATCCTTGGCCAACCATAAAAATGATGGCTACCATACAGCGGATTTGATGCCATAGGAATGCAGACCCCCTGACGTGGAAGTAATAGACCTTTGGAAACGGCTCTGTATTTGCGGCCATATTCGCTGGCCTGAACTCATCTTTGCCCAAGTATGGCATCGCTGTTTCGACATCTTTGACCTGGACCACGTCACACTCGAAAATGTTTCGATTGAAGTTGGTAATCAGCTTTCCGGGGTCGATTTTGCAGAAATTGCGGAAGTCATGGGTGCCTTCAAACTTCTTCGCCGCTTGGCGCATTGCGTCAACATCGAGCCATCCGTCCTTGACGGCACTGCTAGCCTTCGGGTTTTCTAAGCCTCGGGGTATCGGGGAATAGGCGGGTTGGGTGAAGAAATATCGGTACTGCCTTTCACGACAGTGATGTCGAGCCGAGAATTCTGCCGGCGTCGTCGGGCACCAAGCAAGCATCCTGATATCCGGAGGGAGCAGCCGGTTTAATACTCTGCAATATTGTATTTCGTCCGAGAAGTCGTCGAAAGGTTTCTCCTCCACAAGCTGAATATCAGATTCCTTCTCAACGGCCATTCCCATCTCGTTTTCTGACGCACTCGTAGCACCACCATCCGGCTTGGTCTCCTCCACGGGCTTTTTGGGCAAGGGTCGATTACTCCTGACTTTGATGCCAATGACCTGGCCGAAAGCGCTCACACCACGATCCGTCCGGCCGCATTTCGAGTACTCCCATTCCTCCCATTTGACTTCGTCCGGGTTTTCGGGGAAAATCAGACAAGCCCTGACCAGTGCCTTCCAGAGCTCCTCCTCGATAGTTGGTAGCTGTGCGCTCACCTGAAACTCGAAACCGCCGTAGTTCTTTCCGATGTATGCGAGTTTAAAGGCTACCAGCCTCGTCGAAAATTTTGATGGATCAATTTTCTTGTCCGGCTTCTTTTTGGCCTCTCTTGGCGGCGGGCTCTCATCCCCGCCCGTGGCCTGTTTTTGGATGGAAGATGAATTGGCGGCATTCGGATCGCTCCTTGCCTGGGCTGCAGTCTCTAATATTTGGATTTTCCTTATGAGAGCTTCTTTGGTCCATTTTTTATATTCTGGGGGGCGGTCCATTTTGAGCCTGCTCAGCTGCTTTGGCTGAGCAAGACGCTGAGTTGAAATGTTGCGTTGGGTGAGTTTTCGTCCGCAGCAAAATACGGTCCCCGCATGAATTTGTGGATGCCGCCAACCAAAAATTCGACTGCCGAAGGACTTCATACAAGCTTCTTCATGAAGTGCCCTTTTTCCACTGCTAGTGACTCAGCTGAGTGACTGCTTCAAGTTCAGAAAGCGCACAAATGTGTGGCTTGTCGACTTATCGATAACAGCGTTGAACCCGCCAAGCCATTCTGTGATGAGGTGGGCAAGCAATATGTGGCTTGCGTCATTAACGCAGTCCAAGTCTCATTGTCGGGTGGCCTATTTCGAGTTGACATTTGGCGCGAAACATAAATCCGTGTCGTCGTCATCATACCACCTGGTAAATCCCTTTAATTGCAGATTCTTGACCGAACCTATTTTACTCATACCACATCAGCAGGGTGAATCCCCTGCAAGGTCTCGATGGACACTATGCCAGTCAAAGTTCTGTTGTTAGGGGATGATAAGGTTGGGAAGTCCACCTTCCTTGCGTAGGTTCATAATACTCATGAGAAGGTGAACGGGCTGCTTATGCCCATCTAGACGCACCAGCCAAGGAAGCAATGCGCTCGACGGCACGGTAGAAATTACTCCTTTGCGTAACTTAGATCAGCCATTCATCTTTGAGATGCGAAACAGGAAACATCAATATCGCCTCGAATTCTACGACACGTCCGCTCCAGAGAACTGGCGGTTGCTCGAGCCAGACTTGGTCATTATATGCTATGATATCAGCCAAAGGCTTAGCCTCATCAACATGCAAAGAGTCGTAAGCATCTCCCTAAACTCGATCTGCGGATTACAGCACATTTCTTATGCTGATTCCCCTCAGTGGATCAAAGAAGTGCGTGCGAACTTCAAGGCCGAAGCAAGTCTTCCGGTTGTGGTGCTCGGGCTAAAGCGAGATTTGAGATCAGAGGATGACCCGAATGGTATTATCTATCCGCAAGAGGCATATCGGATCTCTCAAGAGATAAGGGCAGACAAGTACGTGGAGTGCTCGGCTGTCACTGGCGACCTCCTCAAACTGGCCTTTGAAGAGATTTGTAGCACGGCAATGAAGACCACAACGCTTGGTGGTGGTCAGAGTGATGGAGGCTGTGTAATTATGTGAGCAATTGCTTGATATGAGAAGGAGCTGAACCTTGATTTCACCTTGCTTAACTTCTCGAATGGGCTATAGTGACAAGATCGCGTGTTGTGCAGTGATTGTCGCATGTCCATTACTGGGCGGCTTCAGTCATGTCCATTGCATCACCTTCCTCTTCCGCTTCCTCGGTTGGCGGGAATTCCCCAAGCACCTCAACAATGCCCTCAACAATATCCTGTTGCTGCTCCTCGGTGAATCGGTCCTCCATATCCTCAATGACGGTGTTGAGGGTGATTATGGTGGTTGGTCGTAGGTTGAAGATCATAATCATCTCTCCCTTGGTGATCTCATACTTGCGAAGTCTCTCGAGCAACTTTGGGATGGAGCTGTCTTTGTAAGTGATTGGCCTCTGGCTCAGAGGACCCGGGTGAGATTCAAAATATTTGATCAGCTAGACTGGGCATTAGCAAAGCTTCATGGTTGTGTAGCTCCGGAGCCTTACCTCTTCACGCAATGTTTGCAGACTAGGAGGTCCTGACTTCTTGCTCTGACGTTTAATGAAGGAGTACACCTCGAAATTAGTAAGAACGGCTGACTGAGCTTCTAGGATCTTCATGGTGGCTGTTCGGGTGGAAGTCGGGTGGAAGTCGGGTGGAGATACAAATGATGGTAAAGCTGGATCTCTCTTCTCCGACTTCTCCGAAGCAATTATAATTGCACTGTAGTCAAATCAATTGGTGATCACTTGGCTAGTAAAAACGGGGAAAGAAGTGTATGCAGCAGCCAAATCCTATCGTGTGCCAATCTAACTTCGCTGAATTTGTTGCCAGAGCCTCAGGAAGACAATGCCGAAATGTAGCGGGATTAATAAGGTTGCTGACAGCCGAGTTTGGTCCGCGGCCGCGGTGCGGCTGATCTTCTGTCGAAATCTTCTGTCGGAGTGGCTTCTGGTTTTTCTTTCTCACTCTGTCGCGGAGATGCTGGGCGGAACTCATCCAACAGTCATTACCCAAGGTAACCCGGGAATTCCGTTCTCTACACGCATTTTCTCAGATCACCAAGCCATTCATCCGATAGCCCTGATACTTCAAGATTTGGAGGCTCACTCATCTTGATGACTGTATTGTTCCACATGCAAAAATTGAACGAACTTTTGTCTTGTCCTACAGCGCGCCATATCCCCCACAAGCTTTTTGCCCCGCCATGCAGTGAAACTGTGTTTTGGGCCCAGGTTCGCAGCTAATTTGTACAAAGAACTCCCACAACGTTTCCATCGAATGAACAATCCCAGGAAAAAACACCACCTTGGAACAGGTTTACTCCCCAGAATATGTCTTCATGACCCAAAACAACCGTAGGTACTTTAGAAGTACCGCATTCAAAATTAAGCAATCAATGGCTGTTGGCTGTGCTTGTCCTTTGGCTCATTGCATCATTACCATGTATCAGGAACCTCTTGATAGATCCCAAATCCCAGCAAAGGCATTCGCCAATTCGCTTTCTCCCCTCCTTCCACAGGCTGTTGTGCTGCACCCCACCTCAAAAAGTTTTCTGCCGCCAGTGTCAAGCAAGAGTCAGGCAGGCCGCGAACCAACAGCGGCGCATTCATCTCACCATATCTGGAGAACGGTTCCTCTTAGATCGGTGGTAGATTTTTTCCATCCAGTTTTCTCTCTTCCAACTCCACAGATCTCTATTTAGATATTTGTGAACCTATCCCCTTTGACGCCATGGCCCTCTAACAGAACGATACGAAGCTATTGCCTTCAGCTTCAGAATCCCAAATACAATCACTTTTGTCATTCCTCTGCAAATTTCACGGCGTAACGCATCACATCCTCCTTCGAGTACGAGCCCTTGAAGAACAACCTGTCGCACATATCAACGATAGCTCCAGGATAATACCGCCTTTACTCCGGATTACGGCTTACACCCCACCGACCGACCGCGTTGCATCATCGGGAGCCGCTCTCTCCCGACAAAGGCTATCCTCGGCTGCCAGCCTCCGTGACCGCTCCCTAAAATTGCCTCTCGATCGGCTTTCCTCGCAGGGAACTACACGACAGCGACCATGGTTAGGAATATAGTAATTCTCGGGGGCAATTCCCACCCCCAGCTTGTAGACAGGGTCTGCAATATGCTAGGTGTGCCCTCCTGCGATCGGATTCTTTCCAGCTTCTCGGTGGGAGAAAGCAGGTGCGAGATCAAGGATTCGGTTCGAGGAAAGGATGTCTACATCATTCAGTCTGGTGGAGGCAAGGTCAATGATCATTTCATGGACCTTTGTATCATGATCTCAGCTTGCAAGACTGGGTCGGCGAAGAGGGTTACAGCCGTTCTGCCCCTGTTCCCATATTCACGACAACCTGACCTTCCATATAATAAAGTTGGCGCCCCGCTATCAAAGCAGCCCACCAACCCGAACAAGAGCACGTATACCTTCGAAAGTGTCCCACCAACTCCTGGCCCAGGAGGTCCCAGGAGTGCTGGCTTCGTGAACGGCAACGGCCTCAACGGCAACGGCATCGATGTACTCAGCAAGAAGCTCAGCAAGGCCCGTGTTGCAGACAGCTCCGTCAATGGGGACTCCCCAACGAAGACCACGAATGGGGACGGGCAACTGAAACGCAGTGATTCAACTCGCACCTTCACTACTCACGACTACGAAAACCACTCCTTACTCAACACCTTCCAAGCCAAGCCCGGATACAAGCAATGGGTAGCTCAGGCGGGAACGCTGGTCGCCGACTTATTGACGTGCTCCGGGGCTGATCACATCATTACGCTTGATTTGCACGACGCGCAGTATCAGGGATTCTTCGACATTCCGGTTGACAACCTCTACGGCCGTCCTCTGTTGAAACGATACATCCAACAAAACATTCCAAGCTTCAGGGAAGCAGTGGTTGTCAGTCCTGATGCTGGTGGAGCTAAGAGAGCAACTGCAATTGCCGACAGCTTAAACATGGATTTCGCATTGATTCACAAGGTAAAGTGCTCACTTTTCTTCAAACGTTTCACTCCTGAAACCCCATTAGGAACGCCGTCCAACGAAAATCATGGATCGACAAAATGCCACCATGATGCTTGTGGGTGATGTGGCGAATCGGGTCTGCGTCTTGGTGGACGACCTAGCAGATACTTCGAATACGATTACTCGAGCTGCGAAGCTCTTAAAGAAGGAGGGCGCAACGATGGTGTATGCCCTCCTCACCCACGGTGTCCTCAGCGGAGATGCCATTGCCCGCATCAATGCGTCAGCCATTGACAAGCTTGTGGTGACGAATTCGGTGCCTCAAGAGGAACACAGGCGTCTTTGCCCTAAGATGGACGTATTGGATATATCCCCAGCTTTTGCGGAAGCTATACGTCGTGTCCATCATGGCGAGTCTATCAGCACACTGTTTCAGTATGACTAAAGCCACAAGCGGCTCAGCCGCCATGAACAAGTGGTTACGGTCAAACTGAGGTATTACGCCCGCGGTTCTCTATAGATCTTGCCACCGGGGTCCCAGTTGGAATGCCACGAATGTCGATTATTCCAATCTCAGTGGGTGGAATGATCAGGAAATTAGGCTTTCTTTATTATGGAGATTGAGGAGTTTCTTCCGTCGACTACCTCTAGAGCATGCGACTACCTCTAGAGCATGCGACTCGTTAATTCGCATTTTGAACATCCGGGATTGGCATTTTGTTCTGCAGAGCGAAATCAGGACATTTGCATAGGTGGCTATTGGTCTTGCTATACTACCATCAGTTGGATAATTTTTCCCAACGGCGTTCAGAGCATCAGAAGGCCTCGAGTTGTTATTCATTGAGCCTCTCGCTTGGGGCGAAAACTTTTCAAAAAGACAGGTGCGGTATTGGATACTAAACTAGATGTAAGAGAAAGGCCTTTTGGTTTGAGTTTTTTGCATGCGTGATTTTAATTACAATAGAAGCGGATCTCTTAAAGGTCTTTTGCTTTACCAACAGTAATGTCTGGGCTATGAAGTCGCACCACAAGACTGAGCTTGGCCAGGTGGTGACTGACATACACGATGGCTATGCGGTAGTGTCCTGCTTGTCTTAATAGGTGGAAAGTGGTAGACATCGAAGAGTTGTCGTTGTCTATGTGCAATTAACAGTTGATTAGCATCCCATGAATAACGAAAAACCAGTGTAAATGAAAGAAACCAAAATCTTACACATTTGTGGGTTCAGATTACTATCATGTTTCGTGTCTGTGGTTCTTCGTGAGTGAACATAGCATGTATACTTTGAAGTCTCACAGCTTTCTTCATAACTCGCTACCAGCCAGATCCTCGAAGTAGTGGTCCTATGCTTGTTAATCTCGGACCAATGGTTTCTGAGAATCAGAAAGTAGGCAGCCCCTTTCGTGATTCTATGTCGTTCTTGCACTCTGAGCCAGGTCGAGTATGAGTTACTGACAACTTTTATCACTGCCCACTAGAGCGCATCTTCCGATTTGCAACATCTGTTTAGGTCATCTTCATCTTGAATTGCTGTAGGGCATCAGTTTTACGAGCTGCTCTGCCACATTCAGGGAAAGGCCGTGCAGCTGTATATCAAGGGCTCCTAGTGCTACTTTTTCCGGTTTCATACTTTCAGCGACGAGAATGAACCTGTCTCATGATGGAAAGGTACGAGCTGTGTGGGAGAGCACTCAATTCAGAAGATTATTCACTATATATTACCGCTGTCTCGAGGCGAAGGTGGGAAACCTGCTTTGGACTTATAGATCGACTAGTCTTAAGACTAAAAAGAACAAAACCATGAAGCTTATGCATGGGCTTGATACAGTATTATCTGTCCTTATACTTCGATTGAAGTGATCCGGTATTCAAGCTAGCTAATATATCGACATTGACTGCCCGACCGGCACCTTAGGACGAGCCGAATGTTGTTAAAATCATGTAAGAACCTTATCTCTGGGTAACGAATATGAGCAGTGCCTGTAAGTGCTTACTGGTGTACCCATACACTGCAGCCCCACATATTAGATCTCAGTTTCCCCTTTCCAAACAAACTAGTAGCATTAAGGCATAAGTGTGTCTCCTGGTACATATTTGCCAACTTGCTGGTAAAGTAACTAGACCGGGCGAATGGCATCTTGGATGCTTGAAGGCATTAAGTCCCACACCAGACCAAACGCGGATCAATGGAACTATCTATAGACGTGGCCAGTATTGAACGAGCGTTGTGACTTGAGCCGCTTGACTCGGCGCTGAATGTGAGAAGAAACTTCAGCCAGAAGGAGCAGCGTATCAATACTTCCCGAGAAAACATGAGAAAGGAGTCCTGGACACCGTTGTGTAGGTGGGATTTGATTTCGATGACTTCGAATGCAAGCACGACACGGATATCCGCCATTATCATGTGATGTGGCAACTGTTGGCTGGCAGGTATGCTTACTTGAGCTGCACAAGGAGATATACACGACGAGAATTCGTGGCATACACAGGAAGAAACTTATTATGTACGTAATGACCGAGTCTAAACTCGACGGCTTGGATGCTATCTTCACTCTGGAAAGGACGAGCGGAAAATAGTTCAAGCAAAGAGAGTTGGATTATCCACTGGAATCAGATAAGATAATGACACTTCTGGTTTACCTCAAATCGTCTTGTCAGGTTCATTCAACCAGGGGCTGGAGGCAGTGAATGAGTCCAGCATCTAACGACGTTAAAATTGAAAAGCAGAGTGCGACTGGTTGGTTTTTGAAATCCTCCGAGTTCAATTCGAAATTCATGTATTGATGATCAGAAGGCTCCAGGAGATGTTTCCTGGTAGGCTTTTCCTGATCACTATAATGTAGAGGGCGTGAACTCCCCCAGATACCGAACTGGCGGTGACTTTAGGAACCTACCTTGAAGCACACCGACGTCATGTCTCGGATGTAAGTTTACTGCTTCGCCGGACATCCCACAAGGATCCGGAGAGACCCGGCATTCGTTTGCAAGCCAGAAGATAGATCATCCGCTCTGAGGTTAGGCGTTATGCTAGTTATTTAGACACCGGTACTTAAGGAAACTTACATGATGGTTTTGTACATTTCTGCATGCCTGTCTTGTCCTGATGGTTAGTGAAGATCGATCCTGTGGCGTATTGAAGCGAACGAAATGAGTTAATTGCACGTTATTTGTTTATTGCAAGCCTTTGTGGTTGACATGTTCCATTGGCTAGAAGATTTCATCGAAAAGGGTGATATGGAAAAGACTAGAAGCCTACGGGACGGATGTGCTTCGAGGACGAACGCAAGGTATGATCGAAATCTCAATCGGGCAGATTCCAGCAATGACACGAGGTCAACTTTACGAATTCTAAACCGAAACCGGGAGATAACCAGGACCCTAAGAGCTGCTTATCCCCAAACCCCTTGTGGCCAGGAGTCCACATCATGTGCTGCCATACAGCTCGGCGCTTGAATTATCAAGCCGTCTAAACCCCGAATGCATCTAGTACGGCCGTACCTTGCAGATAGGGCTATGACACACCGTAGGATGGCTTTCCGTTTGAGTACCATCAGCACCGTTATTTCCCGACCCATGCCGGGAGCATAAGTAGCCGCCAAGACATTGGATTTACTCAATCTGGTGCAAAATGGACACCGTAGAAGACGATGTGCAGCTGTGGCTTCTTTATTGCGAACTAATTAATATAAAATATGGAAGCCATCAAGAGCAAGATATCGGATGAACTGTCTTCCATGGTCATGAGGCTGCTGGCGTGGTTGAGCACTTCGCTTTCATTCACTCTTCTAAAAATGACTATGTGGCATTCACCTTGGATCTTGAGGATTCTATAGATGCCAGAGCACTTCCTCCTGCTAACCCGATTCGTAACTGCGTACCCCCACCCCTGACTTTGCGAACCGTCCCTGTTTCCAGGAATCAAGCATTACGATGTCCAATCTGTTAGCTGCCCTGGTTCTCGTGCTCATAGTACTGCAAATAGCCTGCTGCACTTTGTACGTCGCCAGCCACGAAGAATACTACTGGGACGAACAATTCCGGTCGATATCAGAAGCGATGAAGAAGGTTGATAGCCGAGACAGACGACGCCACAGAGAAGATTCGTAGCCTGTAAGTTTGAGTATCATTAAATATCAAACTCATTGTTCAGCTATAATTTACGAACCCGCTTGTTGTTGAGTGCAACAAGGGTCTTGCCAATCAACAGCATTACCCGTGCGACTATATAACCAGGTTCAGCATTCTTCACTGGCATGCAATGCAGCTTGTCAACTGTCACAGAAATGCCTGCCGGCGGGAAAAGTCACATAACCGAGATTTCCAGAAACGAATCCTGAACTTATATCACACTGATTGTATAAGTTGGGATTTCTTCTACACTAGACTTCAACGTTAGTCTAGTAGGGCGGGTCTGCAAATCGGAACCCGCTGACAAGTGATCTGGACGCAGGCGCCGCTCATCACATCAGAAGTCCGTGCCGAACTCGCTACTGGCTGACGGACGAAACCACATGTTCCTTGTGCAAAGCTAAGAATGACGGCACGTCACCCGCAGAGCTAGGGCTATCTATCGGCGCTGAAAGCTGCTGCAGTTACTGGGCCCTAACTCCCTTTCCGGTATCCACACGCGGGTGATGATGGTGATACGGGATGGATCCTCAGGAAAAAAGGGTCTAGACTCACTTCAAAAATGTGACATTGCGAAGAATCATGATAAATGTCTGATGATGAACTCGAGAGGATGGTTGCAACTAATGCTGTTGTATGTGATTCAACCATCGCCGACCAATCGCGGAAACCCCATTAAACCACACCTGTTCAGTGCGTGCAAATGATGTTCACGCATTCACCTCTCAACAACACAGATCAGTCAATATCGCATAACCGCCATAAGAAGCTGTCCTTAGTGCAAATTCGAGGTGGTCAAAGCGAGTTTTCGCAATAGGAAACCACTTCATTGCGTGCAGATTCCCTGTGCATAGCGTACAGCGAAGACTGATTTCTCAGGATTGTGATAGGGCCTCGAGAAATGTGACAAGCCAGGATCCGGGGCAAATCATGAACGCATCCCAGAGGTGTCCAAGAGACCCTGCCGGGAAATGCGAATCCCCTGCCCCAAAGCAGCGTGGGGGCTGTAGCCATACCCAACGGCCGCACAGTAGTCGACCACCCTACATACCCCTTACTATCAACCAAACACAGTATCTTCCACCGCTGCCATAGCAGTAAATTTTCGGAGAGCCACGACTGTGTGACTTGCACACTTCATCACGCGTCTAGACTGTGCAGTATTCCACTTATCGAAGCTGTGCTAGGCATGCCATGTTATGCCGAATTGTTCAAAGCCAGCTGTTGTGATAAGAACGTGACGACCAAATTGGTACCAAATTGGCGACGGCTTTGCTTAGCAGATGGGTCCTGGTATTGGTTCAGATAGAAGAAGGGTTTTTGCAACGAACAAATCCAAAGTCGCTAACTCCGTACTCTCGCAAATGCGGCCTCCCTTGTCGATCTGCCACTGCTTCTGATGACCTGCTCATCGCAATGTTGCGCAGCTCCCTAGGAGATGCACACTCTCGCGGCCAAAGCACATACCTGTGAGCACTTTGTGTGATGCGACCTTCCGCGGACCATTCCCCATGTGCCGACTGGTCTTGCTTTTACAAAGTACAGAGATTGCTGGCGTTGGGTCGGAAGGATTTAGCAGTTGGGTCCAAGTGTTATCACGCAGGCTCCCATGAGGCGCAGGGGTTTCATTTGACCTGTTTCGCGTATCGAACGCACAAATGCCAGGCCTCTCTGGAAGCCAAATGTCGCAACTGAGAGCAGTTGCGACGACAAACAACTATTGTCTACGATGGGGTTTAGTTGGTCATCGGGCCGTGGGAAGTGAATGTACTTTCAACTGTGAACTCATCACGTCGAAGAATGGGGTATAATGGAGTCAACAGCACCTTCTGCTTTCCTTATCTGCGTAGAGCTGTTTCTGATCTGGTAATCTCCGGTGGGATGAAGATTGCGAGAATTCCGAAGGGGACGAAAATGACGCGGGGCGGACAAGGTTCGGGATGCGACCTGTTTGAGTCAGCTGCTGTCATATTTCCGTACAATGTATGTGGGGTGACGAAGCGGTAGTTGCGTCGGACCGGTCAGAATGGCTTCTCTCGTTATCGCTGCCATTGCCGAGGGTGGTCAGAAATTCCGGAGGATAGCGAGGAATCCGCGAAATCTAATCTTGGGCTCCCTCGGAATGCATGGAACTCGAAGCTGGTGACAAATTTCCTTGAGTGCTGGAAACTAGAGGAGGTACAAGTTTCCCTCTCATTCCTTGGATTTGACGCTGCTTGTTAAAAAAAATATTGACCACTAGACGGCGGTGGTGAATTCTGGTTGGTGGTTTCTCTTGAGAAATCATATATCAACTTTAATCTGCAACCCAATCGAGTCCTAAGATCAAGGGTACAGCAGCTTTACGTTGATATGTCGGGTTCCAATGGAGACGTGAATGCAAACGAACTCGGTACGACTCGTCTACAGGCCATATTTCTGTCAGGTTGGTGGTCAACCGACTCGTAGACAGCACCGAAGGCCAGTTTGCAGAGATGGGATGGACAATCGTCTCGTTCTGGAAATTTCACGCCTTTCATCCTAAGCTTCGTTGGCCCGTACGCATTCGACTCCATGTTTCAACCCCGCGGTTTCTCAGAAACACCCAACCTTGGGAAGGTCCGAGACACCCTTGGGCAGTGGCGGAGTGTCTTTCATCAGCTCCGCTGCCGCCACGTTCTCGTGTCGCAACAAGGCTTGGGGGTGGCCGCTTTTTCTACCAAACGTGGAAGCTGCGGGCAACCACCGAAGCTGCAAGGAGTGAGTCGGCCCTGTCGGGCCTGTCGGGGGCAGGAATAGGCCTCGTTCTTCCATCGCTGACTTATTTCTTGACACAGTTGTAATCTAGTCAAAACAGATTCAAGTGAAGAACCATGTTTATGCCGTTTTCTCCATCTCGTATAGCCGTTGTTTTAGTGTCGTCGGAAGCTCGGCTACACGGCGAACTAGCCGGGCCTAATATCTTGAATTCGGGCAAAACTGCGGCGAGTTGGTGATCGTGGAATTTGGAGTGGAGAGGACCCTTCCGCGACAAGGGGCTAGACTATGGGCCAACTGCGACACAGCATTTACCAGATTCCCGTTGCGGTTACGGGAGAACTGCACACTGCATGATGGTTTAGGCGGTCAGGCCTGCACTTTTCCTTTCCAGAATACTTCCAAGGCTTCCTGCTGCAGGCAAGACCCTCCGGTTAAAACGTTCCCCGGGGCAAACCAGACCGATTTAGCAACTCCTTGAGCAACAAGTTGGCAGATCTCAAACAGTCCAGATTTCTAAGCACGACCCATCATCGTGCATTGTGGTCCGTTGCTCCTGAATTCTTGGCTGTCTGGATTCTGAGCCCTTTTTGAGCATCATTTCCAGATTCGAAGGTCAAACAGGCAACGGCGGCATCATATCGCGAGCAGCCTTATTAGCAACCTCCCTAGAGGAAGGACGGGCCAAGGGCACAATATCCAGCGCGTCGTATGGATGGATGCTGAGCTTTTATTACGTGGACATACGGAAGGAGTCAGCAACACTGACATTCACTGGGTCGCAACCGAACCACATCACAAAGTGTAGCATACAACACGAAAGGCGGTGCGAAAAGGTGTGATGAGTCAAGTCAGCGATGCAGCGGAGGATTCAGACGCACTGCTCGTAATTGCTGAGCTGAGTCGAGCCGAAACGAGACGACAAACGAATAATGACCAACTAACCTAATATATTCGTATGCGCACGCTGTTGCTCGCGCAACATTCCCAGTGGCCAGAAAGACTCCGATGCAGCGACGCGAGTCGTTGATTGCCAAGGCGGTCTGAGGGTGCGCGGCGGACAATTGGCCGCCCCCTAACCAACCGACTCGCAACTTCGCTTTTTTGGGTGTTGGCTATTGATATCGTCCCGTCCTTACAGCCAGCCAACTTGCCAACAAATTGATTATTTATTGTCATTAGGCTGCGGCCGCTGACGTCAACGCCAACAAAAAAAACTCCTCTCGCCATGGGATGTGAATAGTAACAACAGTGTCGGGGTGAAAGGGGGCACAGGAGATTAGAAGCAAACAGTAAAAAAAAAAAAAAAAGCCCCATTAATAATGTGAGGGCGAGAAGCAAACAAGCCGAAATTTGTTTCTCTCTTTGTCCGCCTTGCCGTCCCCCGGGCATGGATTAGCACCTTAGCAAGCGCGAGTTGACCCCTTAACCGAATAGCCGGGAGGCTTCATGGGTTGGCCCGAAGGAGGAAGAGAGAGAGAGGACCGAGGGTGAAAAAGAATCCCCCAAAAAGGCGAAATGGAGGGCCGTCATTGGTCGGTGAACCTAAAAGGGTTTGCTGACTCGAACGAGGCGGTCTGGGCTTGTCACGGTTCCCCTAGCTTTTAGTCAGTGCTAGCAGCAGTCCCACCACACAACGGCCCAACACCGACCGCTAGTTTTCGTGGGGTGGCACTGGTGGGAATGAAAGCCGGATGGGATGGGGTGGACTGGGGTGGACTGGACCGACCACCATTCCGACGCTCCCCCGTGTCAAGGCAACACCATGACGATTCATGTTTTTCATATATCTTGCTGCCTTCTCTTGGTGCATATCCACCAGGCTCCGGTTTTCCCTATACGTTCAAACTAGTCCACTACTAACACACAACCCCGTAATACTCGAGCTCTTGTTTGAAAGCTATTGGGAAAAATCCCTGGTTCCTACACAGCATACTGTTCCCACACCAATACGTGAGAGCATTCCGCTTACACGCCGAAAATCCCACCGCGCTGCGCTGTTCAAAGAGACGCGTCCCAACCACGACTACGACTTATTCCACAACCCTTTTCATCATACCTGCACAAACAACATCACAGAGTACATCGTTGAAAATGTACAATTCGTACGGGTCATATAGCTCCATGAGCGAGCTCGCTCAACCCATGAACATCACCCAGGGCACCTACCTGTCCAGTCCCTCACACGGCGCCGGCTCCTGCGCATTTCCTTCATGGCCACAACGTTCGTCACTTGCCGAGTCGGCGCGAGACGAGAGGGCAACATCTTATCTCTCGGATGATGACCTCTTCCCGCAGGACTTGGAGGATGACGCGCACAGCATCTCGAGCGCCAGCAGCGCTACCTCGGGCTCGCTGCACATGACCTCGGAGGAGCTTCTGGAGATTCAGCGCGAGAAGGCTCACATGCAACGGGAGGCGCTGCGGTTCCTGCTGATAGAGAAGGAGCGCCGGAAACTGGCCTACAAGAAGCAGCGTCGGTCCAGTTCCGGGTCCTCCTCCAAGAAAGAGACCCCGAGATCCAAGCCAAGCGCTATGACGCCTATCTCCGAGGCGGTTGAGTGAAGGATGCAACCATGGCTTTGAAAGTGCGCAGCGATGAATTTGTGAGTTCGCCCCGCCGTCCTATTGCGCCAAAGCAAGCGACTTACCAGGTTTTCCAGTTACGACTTGAATGATGATACACCCTTATACCCAATATGATACCCCCGCCCGTTGTGGAAGCGCTGGACGGCGCGAAAGCATTGCATGCATGCCTGGAAGTATGATCACTCGATGTGCCATTGGACAACATCATCGTGTCACAATGACACTCATACTTTCACCATTCACGTCCCGTCGAAGGTGTACCACATCGAGCACCAAGACATGAGTCGCTAGAAATGTTTCGCGACTTAGTGGATTGTGTCTCAACCGCCTGGCTAGCGACGGCACCGTATTCCAAAATCTTCACATCCCTGAGGTCCCTTTCCGGGCGAGGATGTGCAGCATCGGCGCCTGTTGGAAGCGATGAGGATTTGTGTTGATTGGTTGGTCGCAATGAGAGGAGCGAAAGCGAGTCACAACCATTGAAGCTCTGCTCGCTTGAGATGTGTCTTCAGTGGCTGAGTGCCGGTGGTGTTGCACGGAATCGTAGTTTGCCATATAGCTGGCTCTGCAATAGCGAAGTATGCAAGATACAGAGGATGACGTGATGGAATGAAGCATGATCCCGCAGGGTTGCTTAGTTAACATGTAGCTTGTAATTGACAAAGGTTCGAAACAACACACAAATTGCGACCACATATGGGACTTGCATGGATGAGAAGCATGATCAACCCAAGGCTTACCTCATGCGAAAACTGTGTGCAACCTTGAAGTCGGTACCCTGTCGAGCCGACAGCGGCCAAGGCGTGGTGACAGCTCTTTTTTGGGACCGCTCATGCGTGAGAGCACTCAAAACCAGGTTAAGCAACACAGGCTAACGCACTCAGGCCTATGATGATTAAGGCGAAGGATTATCAGATGCATGGATAGACTTGGGTAGCAGTAATGAGTATACGGTCTCGTTGTGACAGTATGGGTGAGCGATAGCACACTGGAGAATTTGTCGGCCTTATCACATTTCTATAGCTCAAAGCGGGCATGCGTTTGCTCACGAAACGTAACCGAACCCAGGTTGGTAGAATAGATGAAGGATTGTGACAGCATCTTGACGCGGACGAATCCATTCCTTGTTGGCGTGATGGACGTCCAAGCAGACTCGGACCACTTCAGTTCCTTTCGACTGATTATCCGGGAGAGGGATTGGTTGGCTTGACGGAATAGATGAATTTTCTCATGTGATCATCTACCCATCGAATCACCTACTTGACGCTGTTAGCAAGCGGTGCTACTTACGACGAGATCAAGTGCTTGTCCAACGTTGTCGATAGCATAATCTCCTCGAAACATGGGGTCCCCGTGGTAGTCGAGCAATAAGAGGCTCAAATCGCAACACATAGTGTGGGGTAAGAAATGCTTTGTGGCATATGAGAGAACGGTCGCCAATGACGATGCGTATGTCCTGCCGGTTGACTGCGACTTGCTGGCCTTAGATGTAGGTGGTCGGACTGGGACGAATTCTAACCAGGGACATGATTAGCTCTCAAAGCTCGCTCATTAAAGGGTCGGCCTGTCCGGAGAGCAACGGCCGTATCGAGCTGCAATGATTATGATGGTGATATCTATTCCCGATTTCGGGATGAGGAGATTGTAATTACAACTCCAAGGGTGGTTTGTGAGTATTGGCGACATCTTCAGCCATCAACTTAGAGGTCCACCCCGCAGTAGCGGGGATGAGATGGGGATGAAAACGGTGTGGCGCTCACATCACACCCTAAGTCAACTTCGTCACAGACGTTCAAGTTGATTTCATCTGACGAGCTTCCGCGCTACAGGTATCGGGCGTCGATGGAGCTGGTCAGACGCTGAACCAGGATCAGTTGTGATAGAGATATGGCGAGTGATGGTGCTCTGATGTCAGTGAATTCAAAGCCAGAATATTGGCTACGTCAGGAGCATTGCGTATGTGTATATACATTTCAACGCCTTTCTGGCGATTAGTCGGCCAGGCAGCTCCCAGGAAATAGGAAAAGAATCTAATGCTGTTGGTTCTTTAGTTGCAAACCAACCGCGCGAACCGTCTAGTTGTGTGGAACGGACAACAAGGTTGCTTCCCTCCCGCCCGCTGCCCGCGTGTTGCTTGCATGGGAAGGGAGCCAAATATCGGTCTGTGTGTTTTAGGGCGCAGGTGCGGTCGGGAATCTAACAGCCTTGCAGGATAAAAGTGCAGTGGTGTGGACACATAGGAATTGACGATTGACCTCCAGGATTCGTAATGACCGACCTCGCAAAAATGAGATCTCTAACGTCCTTGAAATCATGATCCGCAATGAACGGTGAGAGGGCAACAGGACCCGAGCTGAGCCAGTCTCAACAGATGCCCAATGACCCTGGGACAATGATAGCGTTTTTCAAGGTGGGACGAAGTAAGGCCCAATGCAAGGGGCACAATCCGATATTCTTGGGCGGTTGCTCGCCTTGCAGAAAGTACAAGTATCCAGACTTGCAGAGGCGGTCGCGGGGTAAGGACCTGATGGATGATGCTCAGATACCCCACAGATGAGCCATGTACATATTCTTCAGACCGCCAATGCTGTTGCAGCCTTTGATGAAAGTAGAGAGTCTGCAATGTTGAACAAGCCTGGTGGGATATGCAAAGGTACGGGGAATCGGCCATAGGGACGCCACCTACACGAGCTTGGGAGCTAGCTGTGGCAGCTATTCAACTCGACGTTGAATTTAACGGTGCATGTCGCTGATCAAGTCGAGTAAGTAAAGACACTTTGAGAGGTCAGACCTTTATTTGATAGGCCCGTGCATTTGAAGTCTTAATCCTCGCTTGTCAGGGCTCCTCCTGCTCGATTTGACATCCTAAACCCACATGCAATGCCCGCCCGCAAACTTCTGTCACAAAATGACATGCAGACAATCATCAACCAAAAGGCCCTGGACCCATTAGGGTAACCCGCAGAAGCTTGCTCGGACATTGTTCGTCAGGTCCCAGCAGCTCCAGCGCAAATGACCTGGCCTGACTGTCGATAAAACGCATAGGTTTGTCGACGGTTGTTTACTTGACAACATGAACAATCTATCTTGCTCCGCTCGCTCGGGTTCCGGCATTACCCGCAGGCTCTCATGACAATGAATAAAGAATTGGCATTGCAATCTGTACATTCCATGGCACTCGAGCCGCCAACACAGTTCTCGACAACACGCTCCGAGGTCGTGTTCAGTTCCACGCGGGAGGTATCCGTAACGTGGACCAAATGCTGGTACCCATCGGTGAGCACGGAGCTCACGATCATTGATGGGTTTCTTCGGCGGGGTACCTGGCTGCTGCGCGATGCAAGGCCTAGCTGGCTTGGGCACTGAAAATGCTGTGCACTCGAAGCCTACATATCCGTATATTAAAGAGTCACTGGGGGTCCAAAGGAGGAGGTGGTGATGAGCCTTTTCGTTGGTCCAAATGCCCAGGCCAAGGATCTTCTCTAGCCGCCCGGGAGACTTAACACTTGCGTTAAACCAATCGTGCCATCCGCCCCCAGGGCTCCCTGTCCCTGTCGATGAGCAGCCAGCCAATCCGCGGCCGAGATGACCCTCTCACGACTTTAGCGCTATGTGAGCAACGACGTCCGTTAACATTTCTCTCTCCAACCAGCCATCTCCTGCCCAACCACGCATCGAAAGCTAGCTTTCGTCGGAATGAACAATTAACACAGCTAACGGCCGTTGATTCAGAAATGGGGTTGCTAGCAGGGCAACAAGGCCCCTTTCAACCATTCATCTCTTCAAAGCCATTGTCAGGCGAGCACGCCTCGTAGTCACTTGCCTCGGACAGGCCAGACAATTAGCGAAGTCGGAAGAGGTACTGTTCGGTACCTGGCAGCAATAGCAGAAATACTGGGTTGTGGACCGCTAAGAACCTCCACATCATCATTCCTCGCCTGCGAGACGCTACGGATAACCGCGAAGAGAGAACCTGGGATAAAACCAGCGGAGACACCATGCGTGTTTAATTCTTTCAGAGCCAACAGTCGGCGGTAAGCCTCATAGATCAGCAGGCCCGCTTGACTCCTTGTTTTTCACCTCTTCTTCTCCCTGAACACTCTGGTATGGTCGCAGTATCTCGCTGTTACGCCTTCCCCGTCAAGTGACGAAGCTAGTACTAGAGGAATTGAAAACCGCCAGAGACGGAGGAGCTATGATGCGAAGTGAGGCTAATTATATCAAATATTGATGTACTCTTTGGGTTCCCTTGTCTGAAGCTACTGCAGAACCAGCCAGTCACCTCAACCACCACACTCTAAGTCAACTCGATCACCTCGATACCTTGACTTATTCCCTGTCTATTCGGCATGCAATGGCTGATCATACCCCTGCCCTATGCTTGACCTTGCAGACCTTGGCTTAGCCGGACCGTATCCGCTCTAGATTTGGCCGGTCGCTTTTATATGCGACTTGAGCCATTGACAGCTCAGGATTCCTCATCTTAGGCGCTGGCCTACTCGAGTGCGATACATGGACTTATTTGCTCTCTCGCACCCCCAAGCTGCATTTCGTAGCCTTTTCTTACTCCTTTGCCTCTTTGCTACTGCGCACGCTACATTGTTGCATTTGATACAGCTTGATACCCACGACGTCTGCTGCGACACAAGCGCCCGCAAACCAATTCTGATTCAAATATAGTGTCACCACCACTAATGCACCAGCTCCCACGAGGCGATAACCGACAGTCAGACCCTTGTGCGACCTACTCTATTGCCCCCGTCTTCTGTCTCTGCCCCAACATTCTAATTCTCTTCCAGAGCAACTTGTATACGCAGAAGCAAGACATCAGTAAACCCGTCGACTCCGCGCACCGAAGCAGCACTCTATCGTGGAACCTGACAACAGTTGCAGCTCACTCACCCTTCCCGCGTTTACGCATTGGACCGGGTAACTCTGGTACACTGAGTCTGGGGGGAGGAAGAGTCGTCCGGGAACGGACAGCCAAGTGTTGCGTGTGATGTACGGGACCCGAATTGTGTAGCGTCCCCGCTTGTCCAGGTCACTTGGAAGACGTATTTCGAGGAGACACTCGCTCGCCGAGGTTAGTTGCGGCCCTCGTACCACGGTGCCCTCGGATCTATAAGACTGTTTCGGGAACCTCACGGGTCCAATGCCTTTCGCTGGTGTGCATGACGGCTCAATATGCTTACTCGTTCGTTCAGGGCATTACCGTTCCGATGTCGTCCACGAGTCACCCGGCGATGCCTCGCCATCGCAACAAATCAGTCAGTTCTGCCGGAAAGTCAACTGGGAAGTCATCGACGAGAACAGGAAAGGTGGTGGCGGAGCCTAGAGACTTTACATCCTCGACTTCGCTCATGAGATACTTCGAACCCTGTTCAGCTACGGCTTCCATGCTATTATACGGACGTATGTACAAGCCATGCCCCTTTTGGAATGTTGCGAAATTGACCAAAATGCAGAGGGCAATTCGGTTGTTGTCGCACACCATGATAGTCTAACGATAGAAAGGCGCTTTTCGCGGCATGCCGCCGAGATACAGTTGCTGGCGGTTGATACACAAAGCGACATTGGAGCAGGGCGCTTGGTTGTGAGCTATGATGTGGATATGACCGCGATCGTTTGGGACTTGTTGACAGGCGACGAAGTGGCTCGCTTTGCCTCCTACGAGAACTTGACTTGTGCAGCCTGGATGAAAAATGGAAATGTTGCCTTTGGTAAGTTTGTTTGGCCCCTGGCCACACGTGGGAGGTTCGAGAACTAACGTCAACTCAGGCAATTCCCAAGGAAACATTATTCTATTTGAACCAACAACTTCGGAGCATATTTCTGCCAGAACGATAGACCAGATCACTGTCACGGCACTTGCTCCCGCGGCAGACTGCAGAACATTCGCCATCGGGTGAGTCGTTGAGGACTGAACACCAGTCTGATCGGCGTCCCTGCTAACAACTTCTTAGTTATCAAAATGGATCTCTATTAATTGCAACTCTTCAACCAAGATTTACCATTCTGCACAATTTGAGCACCTCAAGATCACCATCGCCAATCGTCAATTTGGCCTGGCACGCTTCATCGGCACGCCAGAAAGCAGATATGCTGGCAGTGCAGACCAACGACGGTGATCTTCGGGTTTGGAGTGTGGCAAAATCCTCAAACAGCAACGATCCCGCAAAGGTGGTAAGGATACTAAAGCGGACAGAAAAATATGAGAATGGTCCCAACTGGATGGGCTGGTCGAAGAATGGCCGCATCATTCAGTACTCGGAAAAGTGAGTCCTATACGCGCGCGCCTAACACAAAGATATAGTGGCTGATGACTTGCCACAGTGAGACCCTCTCCTGGGATGTCCGCACAAAGCACGTCACATATGACAGCATACCGACCCTCGATCATGTGAGAGGCCTCGCCGTCTACGGGCCCGGCGCCACCTTGTTTACCCTCGGTGCCAACAACACGGTGCAGCAATTCGATCTTAACACCCCTTCCATGATGGTGGCGAACGTGCAGCACCCTGCCAACCTATTGCCACCGTCTCCTCCAGTGTCTATCGAAGAACAATCCGAGCAAGGTATCGTTGTCATTGCCGCCGACTCCGACTCTGTGTCCGTCCCAATCAACTCTGAGGTGTCCGAGAGCGATGATGACCACATGTCGCCATTGGCCAGGATTGCTCGGGGCTCAGGCTCGTCGGTTGGAGATTCAGTCGATCAAGATAGGTACTTGACGGCAAGCCCTGCGTCTACAAGATCATCGACCGTGTCGAGATCTACTGCCGACTCGGGCACACATGGACGCTACCAACCTTCAGTCATCTCACGTGGCATGACTGAGAACACTTACATATCTGCTGGGTCTTCCCTGCGGTCGTCTGCGTTGCCGCCTTATGGTGACAAGGATGCATACTCAATCAGCAGCGTCAGCTCTGCGTCAATAACCTCTTCCTCGCGGGCTTCACGACGCCGTCCTTCCCGGCTAAGGAATGAAGTTCCGCGGAGCCCAGAGGACAACAAGGTCCAAGACTTGTTCAAATTCACCCGAAGCCGTCTGCATGATATACCCTATAAGCGAGTACCCCTGGTCGATCAGACCCGTCTGACCAACGATGACCTACGACGGCAGATGCTCAGCATTATCTTCGGGTGGAACAAGGAAATTGGGGACCTCGTACGGGATGAGATGTCGCGCCATCCCACTGGTTCTCCCAGTCGTATTCTCTTGGCAAAGTGGCTGGGGGATATTGAGTCGGATGTCATGGAAGCTTCGTCGGAGAATATGACATCGTCAGACTGGATGTTGCTGGCTTTGAGCGGGATCGGCGGTCAGGCTTCTCAGCACAAGCTTGGGCGGGCTTATGTGCAACGCCTTTTGGAGAGCGGCGATGTACACCATGCAGCGACCATCATGATTGGCATGGGAGACCACAATGATGCCATCGAGATCTACGTCTCGCACAAACGATACATGGAAGCCTTGATCTTGCTTTGTCTGTTCTTCCCCTCAGTGTGGGAACGTCAACGCCAAGTCATTAAGAAGTGGGGAGAATTCGCCATCCAGCACGGCCAACAGCAATTGGCAATTAGATGGTAAGTCATATTGAAGCCACTACAATGTGTGTGCCGTAGTAGAAGCGACTAACAAGGAGAACAGTTTTGCCTGCACCGGAGCAGAGTCAAGTGAACCCTGGGCGTCTCCTTCGGCTGCCCAAGTTACATTCCAGAGCCTGAATGCAAGCATCCCTGAGATCTTGAGCCCGCCATTGTCTCCGCCTGGTCTCAATCGCGGACCTCAACGAAGCATTGCAAAGTCTTCGGCATTGAAACTCATCACGTCTTTTGGCGACCATTCTCAGAAGTCCAAATTCTTCGCTGCTGGTGATGATGGGCAGACGCCGATTGCGGCGGGTGTTACCCCTATTGCCGAGTCAGCTGTCGGTGATCCAACGACTGCGTTCCTCAAACCCTCATCTCGGAGCGCGTTGAACACGCCTGCGTCGGCTAGACCAGGCGGCGGCTTTACTGGCCGGAACCGTCTGCCTTCGATTGGTGAGGTGCGTGGTGAAATAATGCCGGTGGTGCAACCGGCGGAACCACGCCGGGCACCGCGAGGTCACTCGCGCAAGTCGTCTGCGGAGGAGCAGTACAATGCGGGCTTGTTACTCGCAAGAGCGGCCACTGCAAGTCCCATGATGATGAGAGAAAACCACCGCAAGAGGGACCCTCCGCCTCCGTCGCCGTCGCCGGAGTCCTTTGCTGTGCTGATGACGCAAGGCCGCACCAGCCGCAACGGCGCTCGGGATCGTGTGCCGGACGGTATCGACCTGAAGCTTCGTTCCCTCGATGCCCAAATGGCGTCTGCTGATATTACGTCGCCTGAGCAGTCTGTCACGTCGGCTGCTCGCTTTCACTGGCCCAAACGCCGCGGACCGGGCTCCATCGCCAGTTCCGTCACGGCCAGTTCCGTCACGTCCACTTCGAGCGTAGGAGGACGCAGCCAACGAAGCCACACGGCCGGTAGGACGCTCGACGATTATATACACAGCCTAGACTCGGCCCAAAACTATGCCAAGAAGGGCCGAAGTCGCGAGAGGAGCCGTCATCGTACAGACAAGCATCACACTCGCAGCCGCGACAATAGCCGGTCGCATAAGGACAACATCAGCGAGACTGCTTCCGACAGGGGTCGCTCGGTTGCGAGGCAGTGGACACCCAAACCGGCGAAGCGTTCCCCAACTTCACCAGTGCCCATGTCCCCCGAAGATCTCATCAATCTAAGCACTCCCAAGGTTGCCGACATCAAACTGAGCGACGACTCTGTTGTACCCATGCATCTCGACATGGTGGAGCCCTCGACGATTCGTAAAGCCAGCCAGATCAGACACGCTTCGCAGATATCCAGCCGTGCATCCAGCCGCAACCGCCGCGAGGGAAGACCCGTCTTGGAAATCCGCACCAGAAGCAAGAGCCGAGGTCGATCTCCTTCGTCGCCGGTGCCCATGTCGGCTACCCGTCACTTCTACGGGTCCGATGATGATGAGGACCTCAAGGCCGCTTTGGAGGCTCAGGAGTCTTTCAGGGTGCGCCACAACAAGAGCCGTGGTCTCAGGGAGCCTGCGTCTCCTGCTGTCGCCAAGAAGCGCCGCGACCGATCCGAGAGTCGACACAGACAGAACAAGGCCCCAGGGGAGCTAGAACTTGATCCCGAAGCTCCTGTGCGGCAAATGTCTCAGACACCGTCGGAGCCCGCACGCGCTGGGGACTTGAAGCAGATTCTGACCGACAGACAACTGAAGAAGGAACAGGCTGCTCGTGAGCTTGAGGAACGTCGCAAGTCTCTGGCCCGCCGCCCATCAGCTCCGTCCATTCCGCATCCTGATGTCCTGTCTCCCATAAGCTCTCGTCCCCCCACAGCCTTCGAGCTTCCCAAGACAACGTTTGTACCTGCCCAGGAGCCTCCGCAGCGAAGCCAGACTGCCGACTTCACCAAGACCTCGTCGTATATGCGAAGCGGCAACAAGCCAGTCATAGGCCTTCCAGCAACCCCCAAGGCCATGAGGCTTCAATTCGACACAGACCTCACCAGGGGCCAGCCTGCAGTCCCACATATCCCTTCAGCGTATACCAAGCGGTCGCCGTCGTCGTCTGGCCCTGCATCACCCAACAAGCCTGCTGATAGATCGCCGGTGAAGGAGCAAGAACAGGAGGTTCCAAGCTTACTAACCCTGCTTCCGGCGACTGTCTACTCACCACCTTCTCGTCCACCTCCTCGGTGCATGTCTGCGCCCCCCGAGGAGCCTCGGGTGCCAACGAATCTCGGTAGCCACCCAGGTTTTCAGACTGCCAACACCCCTACGCGGAGAGGTTCCGTTTCGAGGAAGCTGAGCAGTCCTGAGGCCCACACCCAGGGCTCGCTGATCATTGATGGTGGGAGACACTCGAGAAGAGCATCGAGGGACCACCAGATCCCACCGCCACCTCCTCCGCCTCCCCCGCCGGTCCTGAGGGAACTACAGCACCTGGCTAGTCCGCCGCCGCCGCCCCCTGCACCTTTTCCTGGCGTGAGATCAAACGTCGCTGGCGGTCAGGGTACCATAGAGATCGTCATGGACGAAGACGACAACTACTACCCTACCGCTGCTCCACTGGTCGATTCCACCGTGCCAATCATTGCCGCTCCAAACCCTCCTGGCTCACGTAGTAGCCATGCCCGAGGTCGCAGCGTCACGGAGAAGAATGAGAAGGATAACAGCATCGCTGGTCGAATGAGTCGAGCCGCCGAGCGCATGCGATCTGGCAGCCGCGGTCGCAACAGCTCAGTTCTTGGATCTCGAACCAAATCCCCCGAAACCACATCGCCTTACGAGAGCGTGCTGTCACCAGTCAGCTACAACGGACCTCCGGTTTCCATGAACAACGGCCAGCAGCAAACGGAGCGACACCCTCGTGAAGTCCGCGCAGCATACCAGCAACAGCAACAGCAGGGCTATGGAACTGGCCTAATCAAGAGCGAGATGATTTGAGCTCAGCCACACCCCCACCCGCCGTCCCTCTCCTTTTCAAATGCAATTACCCCAAAAACGCTCGTGGTTTACAACGTCCCATCATTCTTAAAACTTACCCTTCACACCCACACAACACCTTTATTTGATTCTCTGCATGGCGCCGGCGTTTCATTCCACACTTGATACCATTTCTCTCGACTTCAAAGTCCGCTATACACCTTCTGCCGCTTTTGACTCTTTTGGCAGACTGGCATTTTCACCACTTCGCATTTCTCTCAGATAACGGCCGATTGTTGTTCACTTCTTACTTAGACGCCTTGTACTCTTCAGCAACCCTGCTTGACCCAAAGATTCACAGCACTGGGAGCAGAAACAAGATACATTTTTCAGCTCAGCTCGTTTCAAATTCATTTTTCTCAGGAAAACCACGGTTTTTTTTTGGTTTTTTTTCCTCTCCAGACATACTCTTCATGATATCACGACAAACTGCTGGACATTTTCGGGGCATATAAGAGAGGCATCTGGAATGGATGTGGATGGGCCGCATAATGGAAATGAAGGACAATAACAAATGATGGGGGTTACTCGGATTATTTTCATCTTTCTTTACCTTGTTCCCACACAACAGGACGACAAGCCACGCGGCTCGGCTCAGTGGGGAAGGAAAGGGCTGATACGGCTTGGGGCGACGGTTTGTACAGAATGCAGAACAATGCGGAGACATGGTGGAGAGAGCCAAAAAGAAAAAAGATGAGAGCTGGAAACGAGGTCTCGACCAAAAGAATCTCATGCTGGGGAATTTTCTTTTTTGGTCTCTCTACCTTTACAAATGCTGCCTCACGGCATCGTAGTAGTTGTGTTATAGTCTTTAGCTACTGCTATTCGGAAATATGAGAGTTCTTTGTGTCAGCCTTGTCAATGAATGGATCCCCAGTACGTGTATTCGATGGATCAAATAAAGTCAGGTAGTTGAATTGTTACTTGGAGTACTATGGAACAACCGTTTGTGTGTGAACTGCCCAAGCGCATGTATGTATGAGGAGAATTGAGGTTGTTAGCATCGATGTGACAGAGCTGCATGGTTCAGATTATGCTCTGCTGCATCATCCAAAAAAAGTAGAAGTCCACACACACCGCACTGTGTATGCTGACTTGTTCGTGTAATCTGACTATACTCAAGACATTAGAGGTTTGGAATTCGAAACGACTGCAGATCGAGGTTTAAAGATTTTTTTTTGAAAAAAAAAAACACTCCGTGTTTTTAACATAAATTAGTTACTTAATTAATATGAAGGAAGAAAGAAGTTCATTTGGAAAAAACTGCAAAAATAGCAAAATAGTGGAGTTGACATCTCCATCTCAACCACCTAGTCCAAGTCCCCGAGCGAAGCGTAATCCAACACGCCATGCGACGGGGGAGATACTCTGCAGAGTGAAACCTCCCTGAAGCATACTCTCCATTTCCTAGGGTCCCTCTAATCATCACTGGTTACCCGAGTGGATAGGGGACCACCGCGGTATTCGCACTGGGCGCCGCGTCGGGGGATCTGACGGAATTGGATTCTAGTCGGTAAAGCATTACAAGTGCCTTCTAACCAATTTGACCATCACAGTCGGAAATATACCGCAATATTAGGGTTCAAGTAGAACGGCTATGGGGTGAATGTAAGTGGGGTTGAATGATAAGATAAGGATATTGCAGGGAAGAGGTTGCAATTAAGTGATTCGCGGATCCGCGACGCCACAGGTGAAGCTTCAGGTTGAACATTATCAGCCGGCTCGTAGGTGTATAAATCGCGATTTGCCTCATCAACTCTTTGGTTGACGCGACAGCGAGGTTGGCCAAGTCCGCGCCCTCCTTGTGCCAGCATATCGCTAGTTTGAATATTTTCATATTACCCATAAGATCAGTGGGACAGCTCTCGATGCGCCTCTAATCTTGTAGAGATCAATTCTCCAAATCACATTACTGTCAGTGTCGAGTTACTAGGGGGTTAGTGGACAACTACCAAGTATTGCACTGTCGGTGAGCCTGGTGCCTCCAGGAGACCGACTCACTCTAATCAAGACCGACATCGACAACCATCCATACACAATGCTTACCACATCCCCCTACCTCCATACCCGGCGCCCCTCGCCCACAGCCGCTGAGTTCACCCTCTCGACCCTCCCACTCCCCCTCAATCTCCCCCGACGTGTCATTCTCCTTGCATTGAATGGAATCCGCGTCCTCTTCGGCCTGACCATCCTCCTGCTCCTCTACTCCAAATGGCTCCTCTCGTCTTACTCGAGACCGTTCCCTTCCTCCGACCACTTCTCCCCACCGCCCCTTTTCTTCTCCGACGGCTTCATCCAGAAAACCATCTTCATCTTCCTCACCACCACCCCCGCACAGCTTTCTATCCGTCTTGCAGACGCAACACCATTATGGATCCTACTCCCCGCCACAGCCGCGGGCCTATATTTTATCCTGCTGCGCATATACACCGAGGAAAGCCTGCTAGTACTCAGGGGCCTGGGGATCCAGACGAGCTCGTCGGCGAATACGGTGCTGGGGAGCCCGGTCACGCGATTTATCCCCACCGAGAAGATATTGGATGTGTTGGTGAACGAGGCGTTTTTGGGGTTCGAAGTTAGGTATTACTTGGTTGTGGTGGTGGAGGATGACGCGGAGGTCGTGGTGGTATTTCCGAAGTTGTTGCCGAGACGAAAGGTGGTGGAGGAGGTTTGGAGGGGGGTAAGGGGGTGTTTGAGGGAGGGGAAGGGGTATGAGAGGGAGGAGTGATGGGTTAGATGGTGAAGTAAATGGAAATTACTAGCGGCACGCTACGAGGTCGTCAAACTACGCTATCAATATGTGTTGCCTTAAAGGGGAGGGAATAGACTATTCGGAGTCGGTCTGGATGATCACGAAAGCTGCTGGGCAAGTCCTTTGACAGTCTCCGTAATCTGATGATCAATGGGCTCTGACGAAAACATGATAGCAGAAGGCGGGAGCAGGCCGCTGTAAAGTCTGAATCTCCAGGCTCTTCAGGGAGCTTTCTGCGAGAGCTCAGAGCGAACATACACACTGTCGTATTGGATTTCATAGCATGATCAGAAGGGACATGTAGCCAGAATTTATTCCTAGTTTGAAGAGATTTGACGAAGGTATTCTTCGTCAAAATCAAACCGAGCTATGCAATTCCCATATCTCGTAGCGGTCGGTGTCGAGGAAGAATCACCGCCATGTTATAAAAACCTACCCTGAACGCCAGGCCAGCCAACTGATATGAACGCATTCTAACTCCTTAAAGCCTCTAGCCTGTTCCTCATCTGATCCATCATCGCCTCCTGGTCTTCTTCCTCCTCTTCCGCAGCCACCGGCTCCTGTGCCACGGGCGCGCTGGGCATTGGCCCCGTCTTCTCCATACGCCCCTTCAATATCTCGCCCAGCACCTTTTCGACCTCCCCTTCAGCCTCCATCTCCTCGTCCTCAAACATTTCCTCCTCAGGCAAGCTCTCCCCAACCATCTCCTCGATGACACCCGCCTTCATGAGTTCGACGCTTAGCTCGCGCATCGTCCCCGCCAGCTCTGGCAGCCGGATCAACGTGTTGACGTCCTTCATTATGCCGACGCTTGCCCGAATGCTACCCTCAATCTTGCGCACGGCAAATGCCTCGTTGACCTGCATCTGGACGCTGTTGAGCTGGGCTTTGGAGGTGACGAGCCTCGACGACGTCTTGCGCGCGCGGATCAGCTCCTTGGCGAAATCGCGCGCCTCTCGCGCCGCCTGCTTCTGCTGGTTCGGGTTCTTCTGTGCGCGCTTGTCGGCCGCTACGATCAGGTTCTTCGTCTTCATCTCCACTTGCTTCACTTGGTTGATGTCGCGGTCGAGTTTCCGGATGTTGGACCGGATCAGCGCGTTGCATTTTCGTAACTGGTAAGAGAGTAGGTGGGCAATGAGCGAATTGGACTCAACAAGACGAGGAGGAGGAGGAAGGCAGCGGCAACAGAAGCAGCAGCATCTCTCCGGTCAGGGCGTGGCGGCGCATACCTGGGCATTGGGATCGGGCTTGACGAAGAGCGCCTTGAGGCTCTCCATCTTGAACGACTATGGATGCTAGATTTCAAAGTGGACAACGGCCTTTCCTATGGCGAAGGTCGGTGGCGCTTGGGAATCTGGGGCTCGTTGGAAAGGCGGCTCTTTCGCGGGTACCTGGAAATCATGAATGGATCTACCGTCTGACGTTTGATGCGGATCTCGGAAAGGCGTTTGGCGTCTGGGCTGTTAAGGCGGCTGCACTGATGATGACATGTGCAGCCCACACGGAGACGTCCAAGCGCAATCAGGTGGAGAGCTGCTTGGGCAAGGCTCCAGTGTAGTTAGTTGATGGGCAGCTACCCCACAACTTAGGCGGCTAGACAAGGTCAACTATTTATTATATTTCTATAGTCGGCTGGTGTAGTTGGTCACTTCGCTGGTAGATAAGTCCCGATTTGAGCCTCGCCCACTTGGGTCGGTGACGAGTCGCGGGTTCGAATCCCGCAGCTGACACACAAGGGGTTTAGTCAACCCTTACGGCGCGCTGCCCACCTTGTTGACTTCGCCTACCTAGCGATAATAGGGAGATTGGTGCATTTTAGGATTACGAGCATCCTAGCCAGTCGACCGTCAAGCACTACGTCGGCGGAATATAACTCGACAGCCGGTCCAGAATTCGAATCGTTAATCCGACCCCTTATCGGACCCCCTCTCGCCGCGATTCTTGCGAGCGTCTAGACCACGTTACGGTCTATCCACTTGAGCGTATGGTTGAGATGTATACGCTCGACGAGAACCCCAATTAGCAGATACTATGACTTGTCGCGACAAAAAATAGTCGAGCATCTTCTGCACATCAGCAGCATCCCACCCCTGAGGATGAATTTAAGTGCCACATTACCACGCTTATCGGTAGTTTAGGCAGGGGTTGTAGCACAGACTTAGGGAGGGACAGGAGGTTTAGTAGTCGTTTGGCTACAAGTTTACCTGTATAACCGCCCGACGCGGCTTAAGGGCCCGCTATATCATCTATAGCCCCTTAAGGGAGTACTTGTAGAGGTACCGAGGGTTAACACCTACGGCGTATTTAATATTATTTTTATATTTCTATATGTCGGTCGAGAATTGCGTCTGTCTCTTTGCGATTTGGCAATTCGTCTTCAACTCCTCTGGCTGGATTAGCCATTTCCGCTGCGGCACAACGTAGACAGCATTTATCGCATTCCACCACATGCAAGCATCAAGGCCACTCTCAGTGGTGTGAGATCAGATTTTTGTCCTAACCTGAATGGCTAAGCAAACGGCGCGGCGAAAACCAACGACCTCAACCTGGAAGACCTTTCAACTAGTCGACAAAACGAGCGGCAGACTTAGCTAAGGCTTTTAAATATATAAGGTCTAACACGCTGAGTATTTAGACATCCCATATTATCGTACCATTGGCGCGCCTTTTGTTCTATCACCTCCTTGCCCACATCTTCCATACTTTATTCGGATCGTGACTACAGGCAAGCACGCAGCTTGGACGTTGCATGGTGCCTGGGCTCAAAGGGTCTAAACGAGTATCAAGGCCTCCAGGTGGCGGTGTCAACTGCAAGATGAGATGAAGCACCACTGCCACGGCCATGGAGATGCAAAACATGAGACAGGAGCACACTGGGGTACTTGCATATTCTCTATATTTCAGCAACATTCAATTGAATTCAATGCGAAGACCACAGTGCGAAGGCTAACGCGTTTGATCGAAATCATGACCGCTTAGCAGTCTGGAAAAGAGATCATATCTACGGAGCTAAGCCAAGTCGGGCAGGCATCCAGAAGCCGATGGGGTTGTTGCCGTTCAGCCTTGGATCTTGGTTGGCCCTGCCACTTCTGCTAGAAGGTTCGTTTGTGAGGGGTGATGTAGTCGCGGACATTTTTGGCGCCTTTTGTATGCGCTGCTGTGCCTGATTTCAGAATTCTGCAGCCTCAGCATAACCAAGAAAAAAAAGACCGACCTCTCTCATCTTCAACCTCACCTCCAAAATAATTGAATTTTGGACAACTTCGTTTCGTTCAAATTCACTCCGTTGGCGAAGAGCCAGACCTCAGACCCAAGCACACAGCGTCTACGCACCACTTCCCGCGTCACTGCTTTTTCAACCCTCCACTTTACACTCCCCCACCAACACAAACTTTACAATGTCGACAGATATGTTGACTCCCGAAGGTGAGTAAGCTTTATTTTGCGATCAGCTGGCTAGCTATGCGGCACCAGTATTCTGCTTGGTTGCCGTCATGCTACCGTGCTGAGCCCTGCTGCGCAGGCAACTGCGACTGCTGCTTTGGTTTGTACTACGGCTGATGCTCGATCTGCTGCGAATAGTCCTTTGGGCCCAACGCTCGTCCAAGTCGGACCCCGAGAAGAACTTCGTCTATCTGACCATCAGCGTTCCCGATGTTCCCGCGTCCAACATCAAGCTGGACCTCAAGCCCGAGGGCCTCACCTTCGAGGGCCGCTCCGACTCGCTGAAGCGCTCCTACCACCTGGAGCTGTCCTTCTACGACAAGATCGACCCCGATCACTCCAAGATCAACCACACCTCACGCAACGTCGAGATGAGACTGCGCAAGCAGGACCTCAAGGAGGAGTACTGGCCCCGCCTGTTGAAGGAAGCCAAAAAACTGCAGTTCCTTAAGACCGACTTCGACAAGTGGGTCGACGAGGACGAACAGAACGAGGTTCCCGAGGAGGACATGTCCCAATTTGGTGGTATGGGTACGTAAATGGTCTCACAAATCACAGACGTCACAACTAACATCAATATCTAGGAGGCATGCCAGGTATGGATACTTGAAGTGCACCCTTCAGGTCCAACTCTAGGACATCTAGTTGTTGATGTTTTGGGAACAATACTGACGATGCTGATTCTAGGTGGCGGCGACTTCGGAGGCATTGACTTCTCCAAGCTTGGTGGCGCTGCACCGATGGGCGGCGATGATGAGGAGGAAGAGGAGGACGATGACGACATGCCTGCTCTCGAGGGTGATAATGCGGCTGATGCGACTGATGCGAAGGACAGCAAGACGCCCGCCGCGGCCTAAACAAACCCCGTCGAAATACCGATTCGTCAGCGGAATCCACCACCCGCACTCATCTACCACTCACGAGGTTACCTCATGTCATGTCAGTTCCCGAGCAGATGATTTACTTTGGCGTCTCTAGAGAATAAGTGGCAAAAGGCAACCATTTCCTCACGGAGTCAACGTACGTTGATGGTTTCGGATCGCTGGCGAGATGCTGGCAAGTTAGGAGCCACAGATGGACTCCAGTTGAGACTCGTTAGGTAATCAATTCAACCTTTGGTGCATGTTACGTCACGTTTCTGATGAACTCCTCAATCGCGCTACTGCGTACATTTGTTCTGGTCTCGACAAAGTTGTCACATCAAGCCACTGTCTCAGAATGTCTGACGAATCTGTCTTCGTTTCCACCATCCGAATCTGAGTCGTCATATTGGTGTGACGTGTCGGTTGCCGCTGAGAATGCTTTCATATGTGGTCACACCCCGTCAGGTTTGATCTCAACTTTGACTTATTTACCCTTACGTCAAGCTGCTTGACTTCTCGTATACCTCTGCGTTCTTTACCGCATCCTCGCTTCCTTTCAAGGCAAGCCTCCGACGCCACCGCGGCTACTTGCCCAAATTGACCGATGTCAAGCTTGTCAATATGCCAGTGGCCGGTACACTTGCCTTGGTGTGGCCGAACCACGGGAGGAGGTGATGGCTCTCGCTCATCAATAAGAAGAAAACAAACATGTCCCTTCGGACAATTTTACCGACACTGCCAATGAAGCATGTAGGATGGACCCGAGTGAGTGGTTGCGGCACGGGTACTACCTATGCACACACGCGGAGGACGACATATACATGTGTCAACTCTATTTTGTGATATCGCTCGTCTCACGCGTAATTTACGTACACCAAGGATATGAGGTATTTATGCCTGCCTGCTTTGGGTGCGGGCTCTCCTGGCTTTGACTGCTCTGCTCCTCCCCAAACGACTCATACCTCTGGTGCCAGGCATTGCGACGTTGTGTGGATCGCGTTGCTGCTGCTTCTTCTTCTTCTTCTTCGAGTCCTGTCACCGCAGACAGAAAGCTCGATACTATTCTCCTCCGAAAAGATATCAAAACAGTTAAGCCGAATTGGCCCGGCTCGCTTGTCATTTCCACTCGCTTTTATCCAGACATCTCAGTAATAAGACTCCGCACCCTTCGAGGCAACTAACTGCCTGCCCGAAAACTACAAAAGAAAAGAAAACATCTGTATTTATATAGACGGCCCAAAACAAGACCTCACAGTTACTTCGACAGTACACACGGCACCAAGTACGGGCTAGGATCGCCGAGATCATGCCTCACGCAACACCCTCGCCCCGCCGCCTTACCAGCTCAACCTCGAGGGGCAACAGCCAACAGTACCAAACTCAAGCAGGCAGCGGCGGCCAGATGTACACGGCGTACGACGCGGCCAAGGCGGCGAGGAACGGGGCTTCCATTACTGCTTGGCCGGGTGATGAGCCGTACACGACGCCTAGGGTGGGGAATGGGAGTGGCGGGGGTTGTGGGAGGGGAGCTGCTGGGTTTGGGGGTTCGTGATGAGATCGTATGATGGATTAGTTTCCCCAGATGTTTGGGAGAGACTTATCCGGTTGTAATACAGGGGTTGGGGACAGGGTGAAGACAGGTCAGGAGTAGGGCGTCTGGAACAGAATGGAGTTAATCTGAACTTGATTTTGTCGAGCTTGGAAATTACGAACGTCGTTACTTTCATCACCTGGACTAGGAGTGCTTTTTACGATATTGATCATGAAGACTCTCGAAAGTTGGGGAAAGAACATCCTGTTAGGCTCAAGCTTGCTATGTGCCAAGAATCTACGTAGCGACAGTAGCCTCAAGTTTGCGCTGATAAGGGGGATCCTGGTGTACTTCGGATAGACCTCCGAGAGGCCAGAGACATTTTAGTGTTTACTTTCTTTCCCGGTGCATACCCATTCCAATACCTGTATTGATAGAGCAAGCTCTAGTAGCAGTTCTTGTTCATCAGGTTGCACTCCAGAATATCCCCCTGTGTCTGATTGAAATTAGGTTGTATTGTTTGTGAGGCGTTAACGAAATCGCTTCGGTAGAAGCAGTGTAACTATAATACTAAAGTTGAACGAGGTCACGGCATGGTATATTATAACAAGTATAACATGCATCATCGTATGGCAGCAAAATGTGGTTAGTTGTGGAGTGTCAATGGTTTTTGCGAAGCATCGTTGCTTCTTCATTACCACAACGATCAACATACTTGACACATGACATACTGAACAGCGGAGGAGCATGGTATCTGGTCACTCCAACATTTGTTATGTTCCTGTGGTTGATTTTTGGTCATCTAGCTACTGCATATCGCCGTGGTGAGTTTCGCGAAGTGTAGGGAAAGGCTCCATTCGGCTGCCCTTCTCCGTCCCGATATTCCAAGACAACTCTAACTTACAAAGTGAACTTTCGAGTTTTTTTATTAGTCCCTTCTAATGTCAGAACACTAGAATTATTGATTACCTAATTAAAATACTGCAGTTTAAGGCCCCTCTCTAGCTTTTAGACGCAGTGATAACTACTAGGAAACACAATTTACTGGTTCCATGTTATTATAGTGACGGCGAAGGAGTATTTCAATTGTAAGGACAAACTGCCCACGCTAACGGAGCGTATCAGATACCTCATAGCTCACGAGAACAAATACGGCATATGAAAGTCAGTAAAAGCTCCCATATTCTAGATAGTTGGTGTACATTGCCAAGGTCTTATCCCACACCTGTTTACCAACTTGAGCTATCTTCCCGAAGCAACTTGTGTTAACAGGCTGTGTCGGAGGAGTCGGAAGATAGAAAATATCCTCGACGAACTTAGGCATGGTTTCCAGTATATGTTGTTGCTCTTCCCTCCTCCTCTGGGAATCGTCCTCATCCTCCTCATCCTGCAAAACCGCACCCTGGTACGATCCCTCCAACCACTTATACTGCAACCACCCCAAGTCCCCGGCAATCCCATCCCTCATTTCCCGGAGCTTCAACTTGAAATACCTCGAATCATTTGCCTTGGAGTTAATCAACCTAGTGAAATCCTTCCAGCCTATAAGATACGGTCCATAATCCTCCTCTCCTCCACATTCGTCCAGCCGCGACTGGAACATGTCCCCACTGTCCCAGTACCGCACTGTCTCGCCCAGATGCACTCTCCTTAACTGCGGGAACAGGGATCGATCCCTCATAGTATCGATGACGCCCTGATACGCATCCTCGTACGCCATGATCTCCCGCGCGTTCATGATGACTTCGCGGATCTCGCCACAGAACTGGCGGAAGTGGGGACTTTGCAGGAGTTGAGGGTCAACACGGGGGTCCGTGACGGAGAACAGGCAGTGGCGTGCAGCTTGGGCGTGCGAGGCGGAGCAGGCGTGGGAGACGTGATGGATCATTTCTTCTTGTGGGCTTCGGTTGCAGGAGAAAGTATTTTTGATGAGGCGGACGATACGACTTTTAGACCAGAAAGGCTGGTGCTTCGGGTGGAAGTAGAGGTTTTGGATGTAGGACTCGTTGGCGAAGGCCCATACCATGTCTTGGATTTCTTGGGGGAGGCGAGGGAACTGGGGGAAGCCAGTTTCTATGCTGCGGGTGGTGTTCACGGGCGACATGGTTGCTGAGGGGGGCAACACCACACAGTCGTGTAAAGTAGTCTCGAGAAAACCACGTTGGTTTCAAGGATTCAGCTGCCGTTTGACGTTATAAATTCACTGGTTGTGGGCGACATAGGTTTCTTGTAGATTTCCTGGCACGATGGGAGAAAATTTCTAGCTACATTACCTCCCAATTACAACAAACTTCGACATTTCCAGTAACGGTCGAATAGTTACCAAAGTATTGGTGAATGAACCAATCTGATAAGGATCGTTGAATCATTCGAAAACAGACCTTTCCAAGGAAGGCGCCGCAGGAAAGGTCCAGGGACGGTATGCTCATTTCGCTCGTCCCGTGTTTGATAACCTGAGAAACGGCCTGACATCGATTCACTTATTCACCAGACCCTGAAATATGATGTCTCGCAGGTCAACGTTTGAGTATGTGCAATTCAATATCTTCGATGACCGATTTGAGTTTAGAAGATCCATCACAGCGCCAGGGCTGGGTTCAGCCGTAACATTGTAAACACCCGTGGTACCTACTTATCAAACTTTCATGTTATAATTTTAGCAACACAACTCCAATCTCATGAGACGAGAAACGAACCTTGGTTATTTATTAAAACTTGCCGCCAAGGGTCACTCCATCTATACCCCATGTGTAAATGACTTATAACCCGCAACTGCCTCAAAAGCCCGCTACCATGATGTCTTGCGCACCACTTCCATTTTTTCTACACCTACGCCTTGAAGAAAATGCGCCAGTAACTTAAGGATTCGGGGGACTTCATAGGAACGCTCTCTCGTAGAGTCTCCTCCCATTCCTATCCTGGAGCAAACTCGCTGGCCTACCCCCCTAGTAGAGACAGGACTGAGACATACCTTTGGCACCAGTGATGTCCTTGTCTTGCAGAACGTATCAAAACAGGCCCCGCAGTAGCTCATGTTGGGATTTACCTACCGTCATAACAGTGTTTCGGAAGTAGAAGGTTGTCGTAGAGCAACTTTGGGCTCTCTCATGTGCTATCATCAATTCCATCGGTAGGTTGAATGTTGTGCGCAGTCACAGCCGCGGAAAGACCAGCTACAGTCTTACATGGAGGGGTTTGATGGCATCACCGGAATACTCGTCTCTGAACCGGCAGTGGGTGTGGCCGCAGCGTGGCGTCGCAACTCGCGAGGACGAATAAAACACGTAACGGCGACGCTATACCACCAACACCGCTGCGACAAGGGTGGCCCAAGACCTCGAATAACGCCAGTCGTGGTATAACTGCATAATTGAGCACAGTAGATCCATTGTCAATGATTGTATCCAATAAGCGGCATTGGACGCATAGCCAGCCCCCTGAGAAGGCCTACTCTTCCGCAGTCCAGTTCCAATCCGGCGCCGTAAACACATCCCTAGCGAACTTATCCGCACCAATAGCGTGTTCAAACCGCAGTCTCTGGTCCCCGGCAACAGCTCTGGTAAAACGAAACAGCTTTGGGACGCCCTCCTTGTCCTTCTCGTTGTCGGTTGGTATCCAAGTTGCTGTGTGCCTGCTGGTCTTCCACTGCATACGGGCAATGGGTATGGAGTTCGCAGAGAGCAAGGCCTGCAGAAAATCCACAATAGAGAGGATCCTCGTCCTCAGACCACAGTTGGTATGGTTCTTGTCTATCTGGTAACTCGGACATTGCCTCAGGGTTGCCAAGACTGGATCTATCTGTAGAAGCGACGTGTCCGCGATGGAGTCTAGGGAGGCGGGGGAAAAATCGACAAGAAACATGAGGTTCTTGTTAGTCAGAAATTTCAGCATCTCACCGAGCTGGTAAGAGTCACATGCCGCACTTGAGTCGTATCCCAGTTTGCACTGTCGTGTTCGAGATGTGTACAGCTTGAGGAAATGCCGCTGCACCGAAGCGATGGTGTTGAGGATACACTCCCGGCGGTGCTGGAGCTCTTCTAAAGTGACGGTCAATTGGACCGAGCTGTTGGGGGGGTCCAAGCAGAGAAGGATACTCACCCTCAAGACCATCTTGCAGATACCACCAAGTTGGCTCGTCCTGCCCATCGCTTTCAGGAAAGGAAGTCCATTTGCAGGATCCGTTCATGATCAGCTCGCGGGTTGCGGCCGCGAACTTGACCGGCTGGTTCAAAAGCCAGGCGACAAGAATTTTCTGCCGCAGCACATTCTCAGTGTTACGACTCATGCTTGCATCCTCGCCGGGAAGTGGTTTGCGTTGTGTGATGGGCCACTTGAACTTCAAGCCAGAGGACATGAACCTGGAGATGGAAGCGGCACAGTCAAAGCGATCCGCAAGCACTGCCAAGGTGGCAACGAACTGCATGGTGACGGGCGATGTCGTTGCCGCCTTGCCGTGGAGGATTCTTAGCAGATCGGCGAAGGCAGCGTCGCGATGAGCGTACAGAGTCGCCTCATCATCATCGGTGATCTGAATCCACGGAAGATCCTTGAACTCTGCGACGGCGGGCTTCACGTTCCTCAAGGACAGGGCAGCGAGGGCCGCGGTGATGGCCTTGGCCTCTCTGAACCGAGTATCGGTCAAAAGCTTCTCAAAATACTTGGACTGCCGTTTCAGTGTTGCCACATCGACACGAAAGCCCAGGCGAGTCATTGCTGCAGGGGCGACGACTATTCTGGGGACTGCCTTCCGGGCGGATTTCAGCGTCGCCTTGGAGTTCTCAAAGGTCACGTCCAAGACCAAATCCCCGGTGGATACAATTTCAATAACTGTGGGTAGATCGGCTTCACGCAGCGCTTCCGACGAGTCGCCCTCTGATGCCCCGGCTGAATCGTCCATCTGGCCTATCTCCGGTGTGCGGAAGTACCTTCAAAATGCAGGCGTGCGAGGCAGTCATCAGCCCAGAAGTGGCAAGGCGCCTGTGCTCGAGATTCCGAGATTTCAAGTCGTGATTCTGAGAAAAGGCCTCGAGCGAACGATGTAACTAGGCGGTGCAATATTCTGCAACGACGACGGAAAAGGCGGTTTCCCGGGATCGTGGTCTCAGTGGCACACTTCTTCGGGTTGGGCTTGAGACGGAATCTGGGACGGCTCTATCGGGTCACCTGGGCTTGGTGCAGGTGACTGCTCCAGCCAAATGTGGAAACGGCTAGACTGTCGGCCAATCAGAACACCCCGCCAATCGGCCGTCACTCGACCCTCCAGCACTCATGATGATCAATGGTGTTGCTGATATACAGTGGTTTCTGGATAAAGGTATTGGGTAACCGTAGAGATGCTTTGAAAGGCCAGAATGTGAAAATAGTTCTATGCTGGTTTATTTACATGCAAAGATACCAGAACCGGCCATCACCGCCGTTCAAAATGCCCTGATGGAGGCCATAACCACCGCTTCAGGCTTGTCAGGTCTTTTCGGTCGCAACTGCCGTGTACTCAACAATACCATTGCCCCTGGCCCCACTGGAAATTTCGACGGGCTCAGATGAGTTCTCGTGCTTGGACTTCTTGAGCGGCCAATGTCCCTTCACCTCCCTGTACCTCATAATAAAGAAGGCCGCAATGACGAATATCCAGTAGACGTTATACGAGATGACAGACCCGTATGTCGCCGAGTTGGTCCAGCCGAGTATGGCATTGAAGATGCCCCAACCTTCGCCACCATTCAATTCGGGACTGCAGCACTAGAATTGCCGTTAGTCTCGAGCTTGGACCTGTCAAGTCGATATTCAGAACGTACGTTCACATGCCACACGCTCTTGTCGATATCGTAAGAACCTGGCCCGGTTCCCAACTCAGCTGCATCGCCACCGATGATGTTGTTCCACTTCTGTTGCTCGAAGTACCACACTGAACGGGAGAACAACCCTGCGGCGACGAGGTACAGCAGGCAAGTGGATGCGATGAGGAAGTATTTCAGCTTGGCCGAAGCTCCTCCCCTAGTCGTTCATGAGCAAACTTACGACACAACCACATTGGCAGCAGACTTACTTGTACAGGATGTATCCCACGATTATCCCGACAGCCAACCCCACAACAACGGGGAGGGGAACAGCCGTGGCCGGAGCCGAGAAGGTAACGCCCGCAAGGAACACAATCGCTTCTATCCCCTCGCGGAGTACGGTGATGAAAGGCAAATAGAACATTGCGTACTTCTCGGCGAACCGCTTGAACGCCCCGCCCCTGGCCCCCCCGGTTTGGACGGGGCCCTCAAAGGCTGTTGCGAGCTTGACCCGCCACTTCTCCTGCATCTTGCCGATACGAAGAAGCCCTGCGCCGACAACGGTGATGATGACGGCAGCAACCAGGGCAAATGCGCCTTCGTAATTGTACTCGCTGGATTCCCACGCGTTCTTTCCGAGGGTGTAGAATGCACCGATCAAGCCTCCAGCCACGATGACACAGATGAGGAGGCCTAACCCAACCCCCAGCCAGACCTGCAACACACGGATGATTAGTACGGGGACCGTGAGCGATTGAGTTGTGTTCTGTTTTCTTTGAATTCTCACCTGCTTCACCAGCTTCTTGTAGACTACCGCATCATGATCCGGTCCACCGAGGGTTTGTTTGAGGAAAGCCAGCAAGACGGAGACAATGATGACCGTCTCGAGCGTCTCGCGAAATACGATCAAGAACACTGGAACGGCAAAAACATTTGGCATCTTCACGTATCACGTAGGAGTCCTAGATTCAGGGAGGAAAAAGTCTGGTGGGATGGTCTGCTTGAAAGTGGGCAGATGGTTCGCAGCATAAAAGAAGTTTCAGATCAGCGGCTGACCAATACGATCAAAATCAGATAAAAGAGAAAACGGTGCGATATCCCAAGGCGGGTTGATTATCACGTCAGTTGAAGTCGGAATTGGCAGACTGGAGGATCCGATGACGGCTCAGCGTCTACTCGCGATATAACCGATCCAGCGGGGCGCTGAATGTCGTTCCACACAGATGGGTGGTTGTTTGGGATGATCAGGTGAGGCCTTTCTCCGGCTGAGATGTTTACCAATCGGTTGAACGGTAGCTAAGAATCGTTCAAAAGGAAAAGATAAGCTTCAGTACTGATGGCTTATGGCGGCTTGATCACACGAGACTGATACCATGACGGCGGATACCTTATCGAGCAGGAGTCGCCCAGAGAATCCTGGTTGCCAGATTGGACGTGGCGTCCCAGCACAGAAGCTGCGGCATTTAGCGGGAAAACGGTGCTACTGGATGATGCCGGCCATGAGTTCTAGAATGTGCCTATATTCTCGTGTGGTAGTATCAAAGTTTCTTCTTGTCGCTGTCGCAAATAAGCTTTCACTTGGCAAGCCTAGCTCGCTCAAAAGACTGGCAGGGGTTTCCTACCTTGACTCCCACCCTATCCACCCTATGAGCGGAGACATCTAGAGCAAATGCGGATGCGATCTTCAGCAGGGATGAACTCTATTCGCTAGGGTCATATATGCTCAAGCTCTGTGCTCAAGCTCTGTGCTCAAGCTTTGAAGTCCGGCGCTTGAAGTGTGATCTCGGCCACGATATGAACTTGCGGTCATCTACCTGGAATATTTTAGAGATTTGGGCGATCAAACCATCCAAGTCGCACGGTTCAGGAAGGCGACTGTGGATTCAGCCAAGCTATGTGCGTGTCTTCGGCTCAGAGCTAAGGATACAGATGCGATTTGTCCGGTTAATGATGTTCGACTTCACCGTTGCATTTCCCACCCCAGGCGAATTCCGCTGCGACCGATGTGGTAGACTAGATATCTGAAAGGCTGAAATGGAGGTCGAACCTTTGTTCGGCATTTTATGGGAACCAAACAACTCGCTCGAGTGACCATCCTGTTGCTAGCTTTTCCATTGCGCTATATTTATCGCCCAGCGACAGATTGCACCGTCTGCTGGTCTGTTCGATCTAGACTTTACATGAGTCGGCTAACAAACTCGACGAACGTCGAGATAATCGCTTGTCTCCGACGTCTTGCGCAATTTCGTCTTCCACACCTCAAGGCAAGCGACGCAGAAAGGAGGCCAGGCTCATTAGGTCGGTGAACTGGTTCAACACTAGGTCACAGCAGATAAGTGAAGCTCCTGTGCCGCCCCTACACGACGAGACACTTGATAAGATAACTTGTTAAGCTCCGCGTCAAGGCACTGGTTCTAGTCGAGTAAGTTGTCGCCACCACTTCCTATTGCCGCGTTTGGATTCCACGGCGCGTTCCGAAATCAGGTTACTCGGGCAAGTGCGTTATGAAGCTCAAGCATTTCTCCTGGGCTTGATATCTTTGCCTTGTTCTGGACACTCGCTGACCATGCGATGAAGCAATCTCTTTGTCTTCTCGCGAACATTAGTCTTCGTACGGCATTGAAAAGATGAAGTCCTCCGTCCCAGGCCTCCTGTCTGTCTGGGAACTCGTCCTCTTTAGTTTCGCTGAAGCGGCCACTGTCACGTACGACTTCAACGTGACATGGGTCACAGCAAATCCGGACGGTGATTTTGACCGGCCTGTGATTGGTATCAACGGGAAATGGCCCATTCCTCAAATCACTGCCAACGTAGGAGACAACGTCGTAGTGAACGTTCAAAATCTTCTCGGCAACGAATCGACGTCTCTCCACTTCCATGGCCTCTACATGAATGGCACGGCTCATATGGATGGTCCTGAGCAGGTCTCTCAGTGTGCCATCCCACCAGGCTCGAGCTTTACTTACAACTTCACAGTATGTATCACTCAGGTAGACTCTGTTTTATGATACTAACACCGGCAAGATTGATCAGCCAGGCACCTATTGGTACCACTCCCACACACATGGCCAATACCCCGATGGGTTGCGGGGACCACTGATAATCCATGACCCCGACTCTCCATTCCTCGGACAATACGACGAAGAGTTGGTTCTCACGCTATCCGATTGGTACCATGACCTCATGACCGACCTTCTCCCTGGCTTCATCAGTAAAGGCAACCCCACTGGCGCCGAGCCGGTTCCCCAGAATGCACTCTTCAACGAGACGCAGAATCTGAAGGTCAAAGTCGAGCCGGGAAAAACTTACCTGTTCAGAATGATCAACATGGGTGCTTTTGCTAGCCAATACGTGTGGTTCGAAGGCCACAATATGACCATCGTCGAAGTGGACGGCGTGTACACCCAGCCTGCCGAGGCTGAGATGATCTATCTTTCAGCTGCACAACGCTGTAGCTTCTTGCTGACTACCAGGAATGAGACAACTGCGAACTATGCCTTCGTCGGGAGTATGGACACGGTGAGTCCACAGACAGCTCACTCTTTCGTCCGACATTGTTCTAATAACGACACGCAGACTCTATTTGATGTCCTCCCAGACGACCTGAACTACAACGTCACGGGCTGGCTTGTTTATGATGATGGGAAGCCGCTTCCTCATCCCGCTTTTGTGGACGATCTGGATGGTAATACTTTCGACGACATGACCCTTGTCCCATGGGACAATCAGACCCTCCTGGGAGAGCCTGACAAAACGGTAGAGCTTAATGTGATCATGGACAATCTTGGAGACGGGGCAAACTAGTTCGTCGAATCCGCTCTGATCGAATAGTTTTATTGATGAGTCCAGTGTGCTAACTGGCCTCTCTAGTGCATTCTTCAATAATATTACCTACAGAGCCCCAAAGGTCCCGACGCTGTACACGGCCCTCAGCACGGGTAAGCTGGCCACCAACCCTGCAGTCTACGGCGGTTATACCAATACTTTCGTCCTCGAGAAAGGCCAAATTGTCCAGCTAATCGTGAATAACTTGGACACCGGTCGCCATCCATTCCATTTGCACGGTAGGAATTTCCAGGCCGTGTACCGGTCTGCGGAAGATGCGGGCACCTTCGAGGATTCCAACGTCACCGAAGCCGATTTTCCTTCTGTTCCCATGCGCCGTGACACGTTCGTGCTATACCCCAGCGGCAATGTTGTTTTGCGGTTTCGAGCCGACAACCCTGGTATGATAGTCTCCCCACCCTAGAAGTAAGCCAACCAGGACATGCTGACAACAGTTAAAACTCGCAGGCATATGGCTTTTTCACTGCCACATCGAATGGCACGTCGCGTCTGGCTTAATCGCGACCTTCGTCGAATCGCCCCTGGACTTGCAAAATACCCTCACCATCCCCAAGGACCACTATGAAGTCTGTGTCGCTGGCAACGTCCCGACAGTAGGTAACGCAGCGGCCAATACGCACAACCTGCTCGACCTATCCGGCGAGAACCGCGCGCCAGATCCGCTGCCCGATGGCTTCACCACCCGGGGGAAAGTGGCACTGGCTTTTAGTTGTTTATCGGGCATTTTGGGGATTGCCGTGGTCGCGTGGTATGGTCTTGCTCCTGATCCCGCTGCGCATGCGGGGGTGGAGAAAAGGGTTGCAGAGGCCGACGTCGTTGATTCTAGTGTCGGAGACATAGGCGCGGGGCCGTCCACGGCTAGGGAATTTGTGATGGCGAGCAGTTCGGGTGATGGTAATAGAGGTGCCAGGGCTTGAGCTTCCTCGTGGTGGTCGTATTAGCGTCACAAAAATACAGTCATGACGAGCGATATGCAAATTCAAGTACCGTATCCAAGACTAGATACAAGTCCTTCCCTGTCAACTCATAAACAAGCGAGCTGGTAGCTGTTGCGTCACCTTACATAATTGCACCCATAAAAGCGGCATGCTCAACCAAGTAAGTCATGCTGAGCCTTTTCTTATCATCGACAACGCGAGATCGAATAGGGCCTAGATATGCGTGCGCCGATCATGAGACCAATTTCTTTACCCCCTACTTTGGGACGACAATACGGAACGCCTTGCCGAAGATTTCTAATGTCAGGCGACTGATCTTTCTCTCTCCCTCCCTCCCCCAAATTCTTGTACGAGAATCCGTGACTGCTTCTCTAGGTAATTTCCGGGATGATGGGAGGCTGCATGATCCCCCCGAACAAGAGGGGACAATGCCTTTGTTCCACGAAGTGTTCCCGTAAGACTCATGCACCGACATGCTCATCTGGCAAAGACCAGTTTTCATCTTTGTGGAAAGGGTCTGAAACTCAGGTTGGGCAAGTCTCACCGCAATCAAACGACAAAGTTGTAGAGACCCAGGGTTGGTTTAAACCGATTACCTCATATGCCAGAGACATGTAGATCACCTCACGAAGATGTAGGCGAAGATTACTGACGGGAGTATAGCATATTCACATACTCACTAGTCATGTATGATCTCCTGATACCGAGAGAGTTGGATACAAGCCCCTGAGAACGTACTCAATATACTCAAATAAGGAGTACGGCCCATAATAGCCCACGATCGCGACCGTCTCCCGCTCACTGGTCAATTTCCCCAGCAGTCAAATTATTTGGTATTATTGCCACCCGACAACCCAATATGTTTTACTCAACAGAATGATTCGGGATGGGCGACTAATAAGCGTCGTACGTTTTCTTGGTATTCTTGAGTTTGGTCCCAGGGGGATGCTCATGAGCATGGAACTTGCAGTAAGGATGCGTGCAGGCTCCGTTCACTACGCTAGGGCACTGTCGAGGATAATCAGTCGACGCAGTCGGGACATCCATGGCACATTCGTGCCTGATGGCCGCCGAGTGCTGGGGGAGGGTAAAATGGGGCTGATCTTACGTGATGGCCATAGATGCAGTTGTCCACTTCACAGTCCTGCCCATTGGTGCAAGGATTCAAGCGAGCGAGGAACGAAATTGCCTTGAGCTCGTCTGCATTGGGCTTGTAGTCGTGCTCAAAACAGCAAGAGTCCCCCTTGGCGCATGGTCCTCGCAGGTAATGGTTGTTGCATAATTTATCGTTCTCTTTTCGTTTCTTGATTTGGTCAAGGACCGACTGGTTGATCGGAATGGGGGGATCCAGACCACGGGGACCGGGGGTCCAGGGCGGCTGCTGCACCGGAGCCACCTTACTGGCAGCGCGAACAGTCGGAGTGGTGGCTTTGGGAGCTAATGGGAGGATAATCGTTGGGGGAGGGCTGGCCTTCTGGGTTACTGTAGCATACGAGGCACTGTGCGGCGTTGAGTAGGCAGGTGGCGGAGTTCGACTAATCAACTTGTCGTTTCGGAAGATGCTGTCAAAATTCAAAACGCCCACACCGGTGGAGATAATCTCTCGGACGGTGGGATACCCCTCGAGGATGGTGACGCGTCTCCTAGTGCTATCATCTCGAAGAACCTCGTCGAGGAAAGGAGCGTATCCAGCGTCATGGGACACACCCAACAGGATCTGCTTGCAGTTGTAGTTGCGGAGGTTCCAACGAGCGCTTTCTTTAATCTTGGTATCGGCCCGTTCCTTACCGTGGCCGACGTCAACAAAATCAAACGAGGCTTTGGCTTGCGTAAATCCCAACATGAAGTCCTTAAGGTCGTTCTCGCTGTCGACCGACCCGTCGCGTTTCATGGCTTTGTTGAGGCCGGTCAAATTGGCGTAGATCCTGGTGATAATCTCCGTCTCGTCCGGGTTGTCGCATAGTGCAACGACCGACTCTCGGAGGGTGTAGGCAGCTTTCTTTCCGCCCTCGAGGCCTTGCTTGATCAAATGCTCCTTGAAAATCAACCCATCGCCGTCAATGAGAACCAATACATATGGGTTACGATGTTTTAGCACGGTGTTATCTTGCGAAACAAAGTCGTACTTGTCTTGCAGTTCCTTGATACGTTGCTGGAGCTCTCGGCGTGACGTGACAGAATCTTCGTAATCTAGCCGGGCATTGTTCAGTTGGGCAATGAGGGCGCGATTTTCCTGGCGAAGCTTCGTTTCCATTTCTTCGCAATGAATCATGAGGTCCTGTAGGTACAATAATGTTAGCTTCAGATGCTACAGCATGCAGGGTGCTACGTACGCGAATCAAAGACTCGGTGTGATCTCGAGTCTGCTGATACTCTGTGTATCGCGGAATGAAATCCATGATGGTAGCTTCCACAGCCATCTTGCCGAGTTTCGAGGTCATCAGCCAGGTGCAGGAGAGACAGTGGCGTTGAAGGAGGCAAGGCTACCGTCGTGCCCGATATGATGCTTATACAGTCGGGTAGAGTTATCAACGGAGGTGGACACAGAAATCAAGTCGAGCGGGCGGTGGCTTCCTAAACAAATATATGGTACAAGGAGAGCTTTCGAGGTTTGTGGTTCCAGTTTACTGGGGCCGTACGCCGAGCAAACGTCGCAAAGAGAACAAATCGCAGACGAATGGTAGCAGTATCTGGAGATGTCCAAAAACTTGACGAATAATAACTGGCAATCGTAAACATGCCTTCGGCCCACCGCTCTTCAGTGCTCTTCTTCCTTGGGGCATCGGGCAAATGTCGAGATACAGCAGGACGACACGAGGGAAAATAAAGTGGAGAGCCGCGCTCTTAGAACGACGCACCGATCCACTGATTTCCCTTGCAGGGTTGGCCGATCTGGAGTTGCGGACGCGAAAAGTGCCCCAATTCAACATGGGCCGGCGGGTACGAAAATAAAATGGCACCAACCGCAAACACGAATACAGACGACGAGCGCCGATGCCGATCTCGACGGGGACAAGTCGAGGGTAAAGCCCTGAAGTCCCGGGGAAAAAGACAGTTGGGAACAGACGTACAATTGTTGTTTCCTGCTGCGACTTCAGCGTTTATTGTAGGCGCCCAATGTGCACAGACTTTCTCGAGTATTTACCAAGCTGTGGGAACTTTGGGGCCAGCGCTCATTAGCGAGTTCCGCTTTAGATTGAATCTCGCAATAATCTACCTACTATGCACCCACTCCGTTGGCGCTCCGATTCCGAATTCCAGCGGGCGGGTTCAGCACATTGGGTGCATACGAGACGAGTCGAATCTTCCCCGACATTCGCTAGCTCCAAGAAACGAAGCAACTCGGTTCTCGCATCGTCTTCTGTCGGGCAAATCAGTCCTTATTCACACAGAGTACAACCCAGCCAGCCTCGAATTGGGGCTTTAAACCGATTTGTGGGCCACAATGGCCGCTCCGGCTTGTTTGCTTGCTTGCTTGCTTGCTAGATCACGATGATGTCCAGCAAGCCCAGCATCCACATTTCAAGCAGCTCTCCACATTTCACGCCAGCGACAATCCTGGGGCAAGCCCTTCCTTGCCATCATCTCCAGGTCCAACCAATTGCCAGGGGGCCGAGATGCAGCTAAGCACAAAGTTGCCGAGATGCAGCTAAGCACAAAGTTGCCGAGATGCAGCTAAGCACAAAGTTGCCGAGCAGAGCTATCTAATCAGCGCCCATGACCCTGTTAGGGATTATGCGACTTTCATGAGTGTCAAAGCACGCAACAGTGAGTCGCTTGCTGGCGCCTGTCAATGTCAAGCCCTGTTGCAGTGGCGCTTTGGGCAACCACACGTCCTCTGTGACTGGTCTTGGGAGGGAGGCCAGGCCGCCAACATAGTTCTATTTGATGGACGTGGTTAAGCACAGCCTAAAGTTGCTACGTGGCCTGTCTCCCAAGAATGTCTCCCGAGAATGCCTCCCAATAATGTGTCCTGTGAGAGTGCCTGACGACCCGTGAGATGTTGCACAGGAATCTCAACGTACTTGTGGTCTGTTGCACTCATGAAGTACGATAAGGCAGATGTGAACACAATGTTCATTGGCCTTTGCGAATGGAAGCACAGCAGGTAGCCGCATTCACAGCCCTGTTCGGGCATCAATTGATGATGGCGGTCTCTTGTCAGGCCCTCGGCTTGATCGGATGTGAGAAAATACAGTGTCTCCTAGTAGACTGTATAAGCGAAACCACGCGAAAAATGCACGAGTTGGGAGTATGACATATACTTTGACATTGCGTTTCAATAAAGGGCCGGTTCGCCCCCGCATTGCAAGGCAGTGGAACTCGTCTTGCATTGCCACATTGCAGAATTTGTGACCGAAAACGCTCACAATGTAACCTTGCATGCTGAGATAAGTTCCAGCAATATACTACGGTATCAGGCCAAAGTTTTCACCCCCCTGACAAGTACCAGTGGACACTGCCAGACAACGCTATACTAATTCTGGCCTAGCCTACTCATGCCAACGAAAAGGTACTTCCACCTCTGATTCCAACTTGCTGTCAATAACGCGTCCTCATTATCGCGTTTCAGTAACCACAATGGGGACTAAACACCTTACGGAAGCCGATCGCCAACGAATTCGAACCCTCTATTGCGATGGTGTAATCAAAAGCCGAAATTCATACTATTACAACATTTTCTCTTAATCAGATCAAGACAGCTATTAAGGCCTCTTCAAGCCAGGTAGCTAAGAGATCTGGTAGACCCCGGACTTTATCTCGTGAGCAAGAAGAGCTCGTTACATATGTAACTTGTTCTAAGCAAGGCCGTAGAGCCTCATTCCTCCAGTTGTCAATCATCCTTTTCCAGTCCCTCTTCGGAGTTTACGTTATACGAACTACCCTCCGCCGGCTCGGATTCAAGAGACATACTGCGCGCCGAAAGCCTCCTATCTCAGAAGTTAACCGACAAAAGCGCCCCGCCTGGGCCCTCGAACATGTTAGCTGGACACCAGAGCAATGGGCTCAGGTACTTTGTACCGACGAGACATGGATTACAGGAGGACACCATCGAAAACAGTACGTTACACGACGACCAGGAGAGGAATGGGACCCGACCTGTATTATCGAACGACACCAACATAAACAAGGCTGGATGTTCTGGGGCTGTTTCTCAGGCCTTGGAAAAGGACCGGGAATCTTCTGGGAAAAGGATTGGGGTTCTATTACTGCCGAGACATCGATCCCACACAATTCCTATTATCGATGGCTGGATACAACTGTCAACGAGACCTCGGTACACACCTTACATTAATGCAGGACGGCGCTCCCGCTCACTCGGCAATTGATACAGTCACAGATCTTACGGATAGGGGCATTAATATAGTCCAGTGGCCACCTTATTCCCCTGATCTAAACCCGATAGAGATGTGCTGGAACTGGATGAAGGACTACATTGAAGATAAATTCGGTATTACAGAAAAGCCTAGCTATGATCGTCTTCGGATATGGGTAAAGGAGGCTTGGGATGAATTACCTGAGAGCTACTTACAGGAGCTTTTGAAATCAATGCCAGAGAGGTGCGAAGCGGTGATCGCGGCCAACGGAATGCATACAAAGTACTAGTAAAATGTATTGGATGCATATGCCAAGAGTTAGCGCGTGCCAAGGTGGGGCACGGTACAAACACACAATTGAAAACTTACCCATAACACCATAGTAAGCCTATTGATATGACTATCAGTAGCAACTGTCGCAAATTAGTCATGGATTAGTCATGAATTAGTCGTGAGATCTTGAGGCCGCCCTCCATTCCAAAGGATCCAGATTCTAGAAGTCGGCCAATCCGCGGATCGGTCAGACTTGTCACAAAGCCACGTCTTAGCGTAACGACAATCTTTGGTCTGTGGTTGTAGTTAAGGTGACCATAGACCCCCCTAGTTCAGCCGACCAACCCCCACTTTAATCAAATATTTATGGGGCGCTCGTGATAAAAGCCGACCATGGTCGGCCTTTGTCACCGACTACACTTTTCTTTTTAAATCCGTAGAGATTTTTCCTAGTAACTCTAGTCCAAATATAACGAAATTGTTCTATAATTAGTGTGACGGTCAACCCTCGCAGACTCCCTACAACCAGGTGACTTACAGCTGGAACACCTGCCGTGGCAGTGTGAGATGGGAAGCCAATCATAACCCTTGTAGGAGCCCCGCCAAGCGTGGATGACTTAGTCGCGCTCCCTCAAACCTAAGTTGTCATCTTCTTTCCTTCGCTCCTTAGAGTAGAATCTTCGTCGATAGCACCTAATCGAGGTCTATACCAATGCGATGCAACCCAGGTCGTGACAATTAGTTCTAAATCGATTCTACTATATTATATTTACTATAGCTACTACAAATATCTTCCCTATTATCTAAAATACCCGCTCTATATTTAGAGGTACGTACTTATAGTTATATATATACTACCGGAAGTAGTAGTTATACGGTAATATAGAGCTTACTAATAGCTAGTACGACTTTATCTTCCTAGATTATATAGAATTAGTTTTGAATCGATTAAGAATCGATTAAGAACCGATTTAGAAGTACTTACGCCGTTAAACTCGAATAGTAGTATACTAAGTAGCCAGTAGTGTGTGTCGTCGTCACGCCGTGCTAGGTGCTAGGGGTTGCAATCCTTGCCACTACGCCACCGTACCAGATGTCTTCACCAAAAGAGACCAATACCAAAGTCAGGACTTGCTATCTGCAACCACTTATCAATCTGTTCAGACCAGTATGGGTCAATCACGTGACAACGGTCACAGCCGTCGACGTAAGTAATACTATCCTTATAGAAGTAATATTAGGGCTAAAAAAGAATTAACTTAAAATCGATTCGAAGTTAATTTAGAAATGTACTTACTATATCCTTGTATGACGGTATCGTTACGTAGAACGATTAGCTGAATTACGAGGAAGAAGTAGCGGATAACGGGTTATTACTAGGGAAAGCAGAATCGAATCGAAATCGGAATTCAAATTCAATTCAAATTCGATTCTATGGTCAGCTAGACCCAATTTTCACATATTTTCAACTAATAAGAATAGAGGTATTATCTACCCCACTATGGTCACCTGTACCCAGTGTTTTAACATCTTGTGAGGTCATGGTCGGCTCAACTGGGGGGTTCTATGGTCACCTTAACTGTAGACTCTTTGGTCTGCAGCTATAAAAAGTTAAATTAGGTACTTTGTACTACGGTATCAGGCCAAAGTTTTCACCCCCTTGACAAGTACCAGTGGACCACTGTCAAGGTAACGCTATACTGATTCTTGCCTAGCCTACTCATGGTAACGAAAAGGTACTTCCACCTCTGATTCCAACTTGCTGTTAACGCGTCCTAATTATCGCGTATTCAGCAACTACAATGGGGACTAAACACCTTACAGAAGCGGATCGCCAACGAATTCGAACCCTATATTTCGACGGTGGTAAATCGAAAGCCGAAATTCACACTACTACAACGTTTTCTCTTAATCATATTCAGACAGCTATGAAGGTCCCTTCAAGCCAGGTAGCGAAGAGTTGGCGCGTGCCTAGGTGGGGCACGGTACAATCACGCAATAGAAAACTTACCCATGATACCATAGTACTAAACCATCAAACTATAACTGCCTTGAATTAAGGACAACATAATAACGTACAACCCCACCTTTCCGGCCACATATTGCAATCCAATTGAAGGTATTCGAAACAGTGTATTCAATGTACTATTATAGCTATTCAGGTACAACCAGCTCTAATAGAAAGCTGTGCTCTAGGGCTTCCTGAGGTATAGATCTGATAGATTCTGACGCCTTAGCTGGGTCCAGTATTACCTGATTCCGATGTTGTACCTGGTCTCGTTGCCGTTCTACTTCAAGGGCTCGATCCATCGCTTCCTTAATCTGTACAATGTTACCAAATCGTACCTTCTTACGTGGTTTGGGGCGTAACGAAATTATCTCGGCTTCTAATGCGTGTACACGTTGGGTCAAAGTAGCGACCTCGACGCTCTGTACATCTAGCCGACGAGTCAGCTTCCGAAACAATAGCCGTTGCGACGATCGCAATGGCGTAATCGCTGCCAGACTCTCCCTAGCTACTAAGCTAGTCACTGGCGTCGCTATTATTGTCAGATCAAGCCAATTACCAGCTGTTGGTGGTGTAGTTGGTCGTTCTGATAGGGGGGCTATCGTCGGCTGAGGTCGCGATGGATCTAATGGGTATATTCCAGTTGCAGAGAAGCCTGATTGTATATTACTGATCGTGAACGACTTCGTATATGCCTCGATGTATAGCGAGAGGAACGTCGACTTTTTAAATGGAATAGAACAGTACTCGATCGAGAGAGAGGTCGCTAACGAGCGATAGTACCGCTTTAATGGAGCAAATACGGCGACGTCGAGAGGTTGGAGCCCGTGAGAACAGTGTGCTGGCAAAAATAGTAACGAGATCTTGTTACAATAGGCTAACCACATAAACTCGACGTTGTCGTGAGCGATATGACCATCTAATATCAAGAGCCGCTGCTCGTCGGGATCAACTGGTTGTGTACGAGGTATAAAGATATCACGAAGCCATCGAACGGCGATATCTGTACTGATCCAACCGTTAGACGAATAAGTATATTGCCAATCAGGTATATCGTCGCAATCGTTAAACCATTTCCCTAGATAGCTTCATCGACGCGATTGACGCGTCAGAATGGCTGAGGCCATCGCCGAGTCGTAATTGGAGGGTAGAGCGTGGAACGCCCCATCGGAGGGAAGCCTGGCGCTGGGATATCCCTTGATTGATATCGTTGAGAGCGCCTTGAATCGAATTTTCTGAATATCGAGGCATTGTATAATAATAGCCAATACCGACGATAATCTGTTGTGCCGAAGGTTGTTGTAATTGGCAGATTAGGTGGCCGGAAAGGTGGGGTTGTACGTTATGCATCAAGTTCTCTTCTTTTGGACGCCATCCGGAATGTAACATAAGAAGTCGCATATCAAGAACGGTGCTTCGACTATAGCCTCGAGGGACGGCCCAGTAACATACTTGCGACATTGCGCACCTCATGAAACAGTATCAAAATCGATACTTGTAAAACACGGCTCCACCAGCAACAAGAGCCTCCAACGGTATGGCCATGTTTCGAGTAGCTATCCCCAGCCACAACTTCGTGATCTGCTCCTCTTTGCGTTAAACCCTCTACTTCTAGAGTCGGCATCCTCCCCAACCCGAAACAGCCACGGCCACAGAAATCGATGAAACGCATGCCATCCCAAAACACATCTTTACCGAAGCACCTCGTGACCCAGAAACCCCAGCGATCATAAATCACCTTCAGCATGGTCTCCTCAATGCTCTCCAGCCATTCGTCTTCATTCCGCCGCACATTCAGCACCACTCTGGCCCGCAGGTACGCCGCCATTAGCTCCGCTGCGAAACCGCTCCCCGCTACGTCCGTGACGGCTCTGCAGTGGCCGAGGAGGTTGTCGAGCTCGGCGGCTGATATGCAACTTGAAGCCAGCTCGCATACACCCCCCGTTCCTAGACATAAGCGTCGTATGCGCCTTTGAGATTAATCAGCCACGCTGTGCTGTTCTGACATGGTGTTGATCTTTGTCTATCTACCATAGCGAGCGAAGATGTTTTTGGTCGAAATGACTCCTATCTGTGACTCGTCTATGTTATCGAATTGGAACTCATCTCTTTCCAGACGTATCTGCCGTGACTCCCATCTCCGTGACATCTCACCGACAATGTTTCGATCCGTCGTGACGGCCACTCTGAACGGCGTCTCTCTGGGCTGTACCATATGGCGCTACAAGTAGCAATACATATCAGATTAAAGTTTCCAGTACATGATCGAATGGACGTTGCGCGCCAGGCCGTCATCCCAGAAAGGCGTGTCAAGGGGGAGGAGGAGGATGTATTTAATCTCCCAGTTCCCAAGCTCTGTTAATTCCACAAAAATACCGATGTTGCCGTGACCCATCAGTATGGCGGAAACTGGTTCAACAGACTCCAAATCGTATCGTTTCCGAAGTCGCCACCAAACTGCCACGCTTGGTTACTGTCCACGGTCCCCGCTGTTGCGCCCACCTGCAATCCCGGATTTCCTGCATCATCAAGAGTTGCCATGCCTGACCAGATGTTTGGCGCCGATAATCCTTCATCACTGATGCCGGTCAGATCGTTGTACACAACATCGCCCATAGGATACATCGGAGGCAGGGAACTGAAATCAAAGTCCGCCGGGAAAGGCCAGGCAGCCTGATTGAAAATGTCGGGCGTTGGAGTGAGGCCAGTCCCGCTAGATGCTATTGCACTTGTCGGCTCGGACGACTGCAGCATAGACGATTCCGATTCTGATGCCATGGTGTGTTGATTTGAGGCGGAACTGTCAGTTGCGGGTGTTGTGTTATCGGTTCTATTGGGAGTAATCCCATTTTCTCCCGTCGTACAGTTGACCAACTTCCCCCTTTCGCGCACAAAATCGGCGCCCTTTTTGTCTAAGAATCCGTGTCCAACGGCCTTCTTCAGTCGGATCCAGACCGCGTGCAAGACGCCAAGTGCCGCATGCGCGAGCCTGTTGCGGGCAGCCATGGTCTCGAATCTCTCCACAGCCCACTGGAAGTGCTGAAGAGCACTATCTAGGAACTCCTGATGTTCCTTCGGGAACAAGATGAAGATACTCGCAATCATGACAACTGCATCGAAGGTTCCAAAGAACAAGTTGAAGGTCTTGTACTGATTAGGCTTTAGCACGGCGAAATGGACGCGGTGCGCCTCGAGCATATCGAGGCTGGCTTTGAGCGCCTCTTCCCTGCTCTTGGCGTGGGTGAATATGTATGGTCGGTGTAGGGCCATTAAGTTGAAGGCAGTGAGCTGGGGCAAGCTGGTCCGAACGTATGGCAACCACCAGCATTCGGGGAGATGGTCGAAGCGAGTGTCAGGATTTTCGAGGCGGAAGCATGGAGGTGTGCGTGCTTTCAGAGCTAGTAAATCTTGATGAATCTTTTCAACCTCGGAGAAATCCTTTGGGAATGGGCCTTCTTTCTCCAAGTCCAGGATCTCCCTGAGTGGCTTCATCGCCTCAAACGCCCACAATGCCCTAGTCAGCGGGGTTGGAGGATCGCTCTCGCCCCGTGGAAAAACTGGCGTCTTCTTTCTGTCCTTCGGTATGGGTGCGTCTACTGGGGCAATTCTCTCCAAGGTCCGGTAGTCCACGCTCGTGGGCCTCCCCAAGACGGCTCCCGTATGAAGATCACACCCGACCAAAGTGTACCAGAGCCTTCTTCGACTCTGCGCGTTCCACATGTTTTCCAGCGTCGTTTCTGCCGGGTCGTTAGGATTGGGTTTCGGATCGAAATCATCACAATGAAGCCCGATTTCTTGCGCATCCCTTATGGCTGTCCCCACTTGATGCCACTGTATGAATGTTTAGTCTTGAAGTACAGCCAGAAGACCAGGCCACCCTACTTACGGCTTCTGTGACTTGTCCAGTATATTTGAGGAAAGCAGCTCGAACCCATCCCGCGAGGACCGTCGTCATTGACATCTGTCGCTTCCCCAGAAGCGAAAGTAGTGATACGCCTGTCTCACTGTACTCGAGTGCCAGGTCCTCGAAAGTCATATTTCCCGCATATTTTAACGAGGCGAATCTCTCATCGTCTTCATCGGTAGAACCCACCAGCCCCGTCGCCAGAACCTGAAATAACAACGCAGGGAAAGACCTTAGTGTCGGTTCGATTCCCTGCGGTCCAGCTGAAGATAACAAGTTGAAGGGCAAATTGTACCACTGGTCCAAGTAGTCCCGAAATACCGGCTCATCAATGCCGTAGTACTGCCAGTTGAATTCATAAAAATAGACGTCCACCAGCCTTTCCACGAATGTCCTGGCCGGCAAATGTCGAATGAGACTTTTGTATCGTTCCCTGGTACCAAAGTGATCAGACTCCTGCGCCTCAGCGGCAACGTCAGCCAACGGCTGTCCAACGCCCTCAATCTTCTTTAAGAATCCCAAGGTCGAGGGCGTCGTCCCGGCGTGAGAATACCCGAAGTCAGCTGCTTTGATGGGCATTTTCTCTACAGGCTCAGGCGAGCGCTCACGACCAGACCGGGACGAGCCTTTGCGGGTGCTTGCAAGAGGCGTGCCCGTCTCGTAACGGCAGGCTGAAACCTTTCCACGCTGCGTACAATTCGTGCACGGCAGCTTTCGATCGCACTTCTGTTTTCGCCTGTGGCATTCTATGCAGGAGATGACAATGCGTCTGCGCTTACGAGGTGGTGGTTTGGACGAGTGTTCTTCATCCCCGAGACCCTCAGCAGCAACACCATGGTCGCCATCCTCGACCACCTTTGGGGGCTCTGACACGGCTGCTCGCATCTGCACGGCAATCGGCGAATAAAAGCTGAGGGAATTCGACGAAATTCGAACCAGGTCTCGACTCCACGCAATAACTAAGGTCCTGCTTACTCGACTTCTCTTGCGAGCTTTAAGTTGCTTGCGTTGACAGCTTTAAAATAGAAGAACCTGGCTAGGTAGAGGAGTAGCTTGGAAGGATAAACCCCACCTGCCGCGGAGGCTAGCAGGGGGAGAAGTCTGCTAACACCGGCCCCAAGTCCGAGAACCCCTGTTTAGACAGGTTAGAGCCGGTGCCTTGTGGACGGAAGCAAATGTGCACCTGGTTTTCTCCATTTAGGTCTGTGGGGAAGCGAAATGGCATTGGCAACTCGGTCGTTCTAAGCTCAGGTCATGTCGTTGGAGGCTTCGTGTGTGACACATCCATCATGAATCGAGGCCGGTGGTTACTGCTTGAGTTCTTATTAAATAGGTGTTATTGCCCGGGCCCAGAGCCTGGAATACGACCCCGTATACTAGAACTTTCACTGAGGGTGGTACTATGATTAACTCTTCGCGTGGCTGTTGTGAGTAATGGTACATACATCCTGGCACTAGAACCTGATGTTTGCTCGGTCTCAAAACTTCTACAGAACAAACACAATGTCCCACGATGTTGGCAAGTGTATAATCCCCCGATCCCCAGAGCATTCACTCGTTTGTTTGGTTTAGGCCCGACTGCCCAACCAATAGCAGCATCCATTGCAGAGCCAAAACTCCAAGCTCAAAAGTCAAATACTGCGAAATGCTTGGGGAAATTTCCTTCTGCCACTGTAACTAACCCTTCACCGCCCTGTTCTTTGCATATACGCCTTCCATGCTCGTCTTCGGTAACGCTCGGCCTCGGCCTGCTGGTCGCCCGCATTGAGGATGCCGCGTCCAACAATGATGATGTCCGTTCCACAGAGACCCACGAGTTTTGACGGCGTGTTGTACTGTTGACCGAGACCGTCACCTTCGACTACACCATTCTCCTCACTCTCTCCCTCTGGTGGCAATTGGCATCCGGGTGTCATGTGAAGGAAGGTGTCAGCGGGATCAGAGTTCAGACTTTCTTGTGAAATAAAGCCCATGACAAAGTCCTTGTGCTCTCTCGCCGCCTCAACGCAAGCCTGCGTGTACTCCTTGTTCATGAAGTTGCCCTTACTGGACATTTGCGCCAAGATGAGGAGGCCACGATCCCATGGGGGCTCTTCAATGCCAGCGTACACAACATCGTGCCCATCATGGTTTCCGTTGGAAAATCGAGGCGAGTCAACCGGTTCAAAAGATTGCGTAACCGTAGTGATGGAGACGATGCTCCCTTTCCTGCTTTCCTGTTGTCTCGCGGCGTAGTTGCCCGAAGAGCTAGGTTCCATTGGCGCGAGACGGTCGTCTTCCTCGTCAACAGCGTTTTCCTCGTAGTTGTCGGCAAGTGGAGTGCCAACAGTGACAGACGTCTTCACTTCGTAGTTGACACGGGATCGCCACTTAGCAGCAGCCTCCGCCAGGGCATCCACTGCGGCCTTGCCCGGGACCATGTTCACGTTGACAATGTGTGCCCAGTCGATGATGCGGGCCGAGCCGGCGGTGTACTGCATCTGGACTGTGCTGCCAATATCGCCAAACTTGCGGTCTTCAAAAATGAGGAAGCCGTGTTTCCTTGCCAGAGCGCCCAGCTTAGCGCCGGTGCCAGTTTGCGGGTTGTAGTCCCATCCTGCGACAAGATCGTAGTGTGTCTTGAGAACCACGATGGAAGGACCAATTTTGTCGGCCAGGTGCACCAACTCTCGTGCCGATGCAACATCGGCGCCGAGGCACAGGTTGGACTTCTTCAATTCCATCAATCGCAACAGGTAGTTGGACAGGGGATGGGAAACATCATTGGCTCTGTGGGCGAAGCTCGCCTTGAGAGTGGCATGACGAGGTAGGTCGGCGGACATTGCGATGAGACACGAAACAAAATTTGTGGAGTATTGCAAGTGGTCGAGTTGGGTTCGTCGTCGGACGAGTCAAGGGAGAGTATGCGATCGTGGACCACGCTGAGACAGAAGGTTTTGGAGAGACGTAGTGCAGGACCTTAAAGGGGTTCGAGGTCAGGTCGGCGTGACGATTGTCGAGAGGGCGGTGATGATCTGCAAGTCGAGTAAAGGGTGGAGCTGAATGATGTCAATTTATTCTTCCCGTGTTGGCTCCAACAAAATAGGAGAAGTGTGGCTCGATCGTTGGTGGGTTCGGCTGTCGTCAGTGTCCCTGTTCAAAATTTTGGCGATAGGGGCAAGTAAGGAGTCGTTTTGGTCGTCCCGTCAGATATGAAGTCGGTCGAGGCTTGCCAGTTTGAAGATTGTAGACATTAAGACAAATGCGGTGTAAGAGGAGATCAATTGGGGGATGCATGCAAAAAGGGAAACTTAACGAGGAGTTACGGGTGTTAGGGTATGGACATGTGCACAGCACAGCATGACCCCAGTGGCGCGGTTCAGGACGAGAAGAGGCGACCCGAATTTCGCAGCTGCAGTCCGCTAGTCGCGGTCAGGTAAGAGGGATGGGGTATTGTGCAGGAGGCGCAAAAACTTCCGATCAAAAGCTAGCATATACACCTATTACCCGTGCCACACCCCACTTATTTCGGATTCGCTTGAGCTCACCAACTTGGCCAGTTTTTCGACAGATTTCAACCTTCAATTAGAATCTACGTAATAACCGCCAACCAAGGCCTGTCTCGAAGACATCTGTAGGCTGTAATTGGCCTGTCAATCGACGTCTTCTAGCTTCTTTTGCGGCATCATAAAAGCTCTTTTTGGCTACTCTACGTAGTCCTTCATGATACTTGGCGAGAACTCTCTGTGCTTTAGCTACCTCATCTTCAACCTTCCTCTTCACCATCTCTCTACCTTCTGCAACGGATAAAACTCCACCAGATTGAAGATGATAGTTCTTCATAGCGCGGCTTTGTTTTGATATACGTTCGGCGTACTTTGTACGGCTAAGATCGCGCTTAGTCTGTATAAGCTCGGTCGCATTAACGAGGGACCCTTTAACAAAGTGACTAAGTCGATAAGCTAGATCTGGACTAATACCAAGCTCTGGATCAGTAAGACAGTTCGTAATCTTGCTAGCTACTTTATTAATTTGTCGAAAAGTAGTAGGTGTGCCTTCATATGACGAAGATGAAGGGGCTGGTGGTGGTGATGGCGTCTTTGATATACGTTCTTCAATCTCTTGTAGTATTGGATGAGGGTAAAATGGATATATACCGGTTTTCTTGAAGGCTGACTGGATAGTACTCGCTTTGAAGGTCTTTTTGCGTACATCTTCGATAATTGAGAGGAACTCTAGCTTGGTTATATTGGTACATCCAACCCGTACCAGCTGATCGAGGGACTTCGCATGCCAGTGCTTATATGGCTGAAAAACAACCACATCTAGTGGCTGTAAGAGATGAGTAAGATTGGGGGGCAAGCCGAAGGGTATAATATCGTGGTCGTTGCAGTACTGGATAAACTGCTTCGTATGGTGGCTGCCGTGGCCACCTAAGATCAATAGTCGCTTTCGACCTTTCTGCGTTTTCTTAGAGTTTTGTTCGAAGTGCATAAGCCACTCGAGAGAGATCTCGTCATTCGAATAGCCTGTATCGACCGGCCGTAGCTTCGTATCTGGATGAAGGTCTTGCGCGTACCACTGAGCCGAGTGGATAGTCCCCGTGAGTATGAGGAAAGCTGGTATTACGTCACCAGCAGCAGAGATAGCTTCAATAGCTGTCGCTGTCTCTCTATTTTCTGGTAGGCCGAAGTAATGGGCCCTCTTGCGCTTAGTGATGATAAGTTGATCCTTACCAACACCAATCCAGAAGCCAGTCTCGTCCATATTCCAGAGATCAGAGGGATCGATTCCTTCTTCCCGGAGGACTCTCTCGAGCCGTGTAAAATACTCTCGTATAGTGTCAAGGTTTTCAGCAGTCTGGCGGTTTGAATGGAGCTTCCGCTGGGAAGTGTGGAAGTAGCTATGGCGCTTGAGGAAACGTGTAGTCCAGTTTGATCCAATTGTTGGTGGTGGCTGATTTGGTAGAACCTCGACTCTCTCACGTAATATCGTATTTGCAGCGTCGGTAACGAATTCTACGCGAACCGCAAGATTGATCCTATTAAGGCGGTCGATGTAATTACAGAGGGCCTTTTCTTCGGCTTCAGATAGTAGTTTGTTGAGTCCTCCGTGGTTCTTAGTCTTCCCAGCTTGCTTGACGCGGTATCGGAGGGTCTCGCGTTTTACGCCGCTTTCTCGCGCAATCTTGGCAATTTTGGCTTGAGGATGCTCTTGCATGTAGAGGACGGCTTCCTGTAGCTGTGAGTCCATTGCGATTGGAAAAAGCTAATGAATTGACGAAGATAGGATAGGTTGAAGTTGAAAGTGTCGAAAAACTGGCCAAGTTGGTGAGCTCAAGCGAATCCGAAATAAGTGGGGTGTGGCACGGGTAGACTGAATGGCTCAGCCGCTTGATCACCACATTGAATGTCTTTAAAGAAAGTGATGGCCTTATTTTCAATTTGGTCTCTGTTCACCTCAGGTCTCACCTTCGTGCTTCTCAGAACGACTTGTGTCTTCCATCTCGGCTCATGCATTCATCAATCAATGAGTCAATTAATCGCATGCGAATTGAAGTACTTGACTTATTCTCTGCCTTGCAATGACAAATACTTCTTTTCATTCTCTTTCCCACTTGCCACCTTCGACAGCCAGCTTGCAGACTCCTCGTTAGCTCTTTCCGGAAAGCCCGGTGTCTCCAATCAGATGTGATGTTTTCTTATCACTTGCTAGTCTGCGAGTCGTTCCACCACAAACTTTTGCGCCCCTCCTTTTTCTCGCCCGAGCGGTATAAATTTATGTGACCACGCCTTGCGACTTGCATACTATGCAACTGTCGAAGAGGTATCACGTCTTCGGCTGGCGTGATTTGAATCGCGTATTACTAAATGCCTGAAGCCGCCCAAATTTCCCCAACAACACCTCCATGATTTGAACGATACCCCGCGACGAAAAGGCCCGACCCAAAGTGAAGGCACCCTGGAAAGACTTGGATGGGTGAACCATTGGGCGTACAAGTCATCATGCTAAGCAATCCTGAGTTACCACGTCGTCTTCTGGAAGTTCTTCTGGAAGATTGAGATATAGCCGTGTGGAGTTGCGGCCAGAGGATGCGAGCTCTGGGTAGCTTCAATGAAGCTTGGCACTTGATAGCTATTGCACTCAGCTTAATGCACCTCACCAAAGCGAGGCAGCCCTGTCGTCACCTCAAAGTTATATGTATCCATGTAGGCATTAACCGTGCTGACCGGCCTTAGCGATTCCAAAAACCAGCCTAATTTCAGACGCGACGCAGGCCTACATTTAGCACGCGTTTTTCAGTTAATCAACCTACGTAATGTCCAGAAGACGGAAGTCACAGCCAGAATTGAATTACAAGATCAGAGATACCAATTTGCTATGAAAATGGCATAAAGTCATACGACGCGTCCAACTCTACAAGGTATAGTCCTCTGCGCAATCTAGACGCGCGAACGAGACAAATCCAATCCTACTGCTATAATAAGCATACGAAGTAAACTAGCGACTGTCGGCATATAAAGAGCGCCTCACTAAGGACTGAATTATGTACGAAGAGCTTTACGAAAGGGCTTTATCAAAGCGTTTCGTAACTATATTTATAAAGTCAATGTTACTATCCTTAGAAGATATAATTAAATGTGAAGGTCAACCCTCGCAGACTCACTACAACCAGGTGACGTACAGCTGGAACACCTGCCATGGCAGTGTCAGATGGGAAGCCAATCATAACCCTTGTAGGAGCCCCGCCAAGCGTGGACGACTTAGTCGCGCTCCCTCAAACCTAAGTTGTCATCTTCTTTCCTTCGCTCCTTAGAGTAGAATCTTCGTCGATAGCACCTAATCGAGGTCTCTACCAATGCGATGCAACCCAGGTCGTGACACGGTGCACGGGCCTAGCCCCGTGACAAGCTACAACTTCCTAAGCTTAGCCTTTAATTATAAAATTTCTAGTCTAGAACGATTATAGTAAAAATATGTTACGCTATCATGTAATCACTTATCAACCAATCTGTCTAGACTATTCTTGGTTATTCACATAACAAGCGGTACAAGAGTTAAGAATCGAGTCCCTTATTAGTGTTTATTAGTATATTAGAAACATCGTGTCAGAGAACAGAATGCCATATGCACCAGTGGGTGTCAGGACACTGAACGCAGGACACCGGTGGGCCGCCGGAGGGGTGTTTCGGACAAAAGACTCCCGAGTCATGATTACAATCTATGTGAAGCTTTGGGATGACGAGAGTCAATATCCTTGGCATCGCCGACCCTGCTGTTATGCCGGGTCCAAGCGGCGGCCTAGCTATCTATATAAGGACCATCTCGAAGTAGGATAGGGAAGGAGTTGTCAGAGCCACAAGTGTCATCCGAGGCGGGCCGGCTTCCACCAGGTAGGAAGCCGTTTGTGGCGAATGAGAGCCGTTGAAGCCGTTTGCAGCGGATAGGGAATCGCTTGGTTGCAGATAAGGAGCCGCTGTCCAAGATATTGGCCGAAGTCGGAGGAACACAGACATACGGAAGCAAACATCCAGAATCCAAGAGAGAACCTCGGCTGGCTATAAGTAAGGAGTCGAGACGGAGGAAGATAGAGAGGGCAGAGATCAATGCATCACCGTGGGCACCCCTACCTGAGACCGCCAGTGACCACCCGGTGCTACGTAGGAGGGACGCCCGTTACTCCCTATCACTCTGTACTATTGCCTTCGGCCTAGCCGTACCCTGACACATCGCGATCAATAGCGCTAGTCTCGTTATACTTATGTCGAATTTAATGCTAGATATTCAATATCTCGTCGAGCTTGTTACTACTAATATAGTCTAGTAAGGCCTATTAGACTAGTAATTAAGCAAATTGTATATTATAAGTACTACATTATTGTATTATTCGTCTTCAGGTCTCGTGCGCAAGTTGGTCGGATGCGCCTCTGTAACTGGCGACAGGACAATTCACTGGTACGACGCCTGGCCCTGGGAGTCGAATTGAGGCTGTCACTGGCACTGAATTGGTCGATCAGGACAAGATGAAGGCTCCTGTAGTTGTCGAGATTGAGATAAGAGCAGAGTAACGGATTCGTGAAAGCTACGTCTGAGTGCATGTATGTGTGAAAATAAATAATCTTCAAGATTGACTGACTGACCATGAAAGCAAAATTGAGAAGGTGATGATGAGGATGATCTCTGTGACGGCCGGTGTCACGATGCCACGAAACCCACTAGCTGTGGACCTGTAGGAGCACTGGCCATCTGAAGGCGGGATTTAAGATCCTCAGATGTGAGCCAGCCTGTTTTAGTTTCTCTTTCTTTCCTTGTCGAGAATCGTTAAGTCAATACAGTGCATTAGAGTGGTTTGACTCTTCAATTGTGCTCACCGTGACAATCTCGAGGAAGATGGTCCTCAGTCCCAGTGTACGTCTTGAAGCGAAGAAAAGGGAGTACTTCCTGCCTCCTGTCACCTATTTGCCCTGACGGCCGGCCTGGCCCCACTACAGTACTTGTTTTCCTCCTAAACATGATACTTTCAACGTATGCATCTTTTAGATAAGCAAGTTGTTCACGCTAGGCGAATTGAATATTTAGTTTAAAAATGTATATAACGACTAACTTCAGTACGAATCTTCTAGTATCGCATAGGGAAGCGATCGTACTATCTTTTACCTGTTTAATGTCACGACCTGGGTTGCATCGCATTGGTAGAGACCTCGATTAGGTGCTATCGACGAAGATTCTACTCTAAGGAGCGAAGGAAAGAAGATGACAACTTAGGTTTGAGGGAGCGCGACTAAGTCGTCCACGCTTGGCGGGGCTCCTACAAGGGTTATGATTGGCTTCCCATCTGGCACTGCCATGGCAGGTGTTCCAGCTGTAAGTCACCTGGTTGTAGTGAGTCTGCGAGGGTTGACCTTCACACACCGCATGTATATTGGTACTGCACGAGCTGGCTGATGTTCCATTCTTCGTGCTACAACAATAAACTACTGGTACCCCCATACACGACCCTGACATAGCTGGCGGTATAGTAGAATATCTAAAAAGGCTATAATTATATGTCTACAAACATATCTAACATAAGGAGTATAGAAGAGAAACGATAAAAGTATTTACAGCCTATATGAACTGTTTTCTCGATAAGCAATAGCGCTGCTAAGGAAACGTAACAAATGATGACTGTGTACCGTAGATCACTTAACCTAAGTATCAGTTGCTCCTTCACGTAGTAATCGAAGTGGTGTGTAATTTTTAGATTTAACGCGATTGATGCGAGTGCATATGGGGTGTGAATTGTTGTATTGGGAAAGGATGGCCAGATCAGCTATTCTGGCCTGGCAGAGCTCTTTTATAGCTCTTATCTTATCTATCTTATCTATAGCTACAGGGTAATCCCCCATGGAGTCACGTATTAGCGATTCAGTGTTGCTACGGCCGCTCAACAACCGAGATTCTGCAACTCGGAGAGCGTTTTTGATAAGATGATTTACCTAGGTAAGTGCCTCGGCCGGACTGTCACACTGCCTGCTTCCTATCATCGTTGACGGACATAGCTTTCTGTAGTAGAGAATGCCAGTTTCCATGAAATGTATCAGGATCCTTCTTAAGCCCTCGCTTATCTCCATGCATGAACGCAACTATCGAACAGACGATCATCAGGGTACGTGAGATTACTGGGTTTGATTTTCCCTGTACCTGACTGGAGTAAATCCAGAACCGGAAAGTCTTCGTCTAGATCCAAAGATGCGCATGATGAGGGGTGAGACTAGAACATATCACAAAAGCTGATATTTTGTATCCGATGTCTCGAGTATCAACGATAGCTGCCATGATTTAGTTACCCGGCTGAGCGCCGTCTCACCACCACCGAATCACAAGGTCTACCCAATTCTAATCGAAGCTCTCGTCCAATAGGAACGGGCATATGTTCGTTTACATGGCCCCGAGTAGTGAAACTCAATTCCGCTGCGGAATTCCGCTACATCGACGACCGAATTCGACGTCCGCAAGTATTGATGATGGATGAGACATGGGTACAATTGGGCATCTATAAACGTAGCAATATGAAAAGGCCTTCTCGGCACTGCTTCTGTGACAGGCTGTGCCTGATATGGGATCCGGAGCTGCAAGGACCGTGCGTCCGGATCCACCAAAGGAACCATCGAGGGCACACAAAACATAGTCCGTGTTCCCGGGACAGCTCGCATATTTTACTTTCCTCCTCAGTTAGATAATTAACAGTATTTGGCCATGTTGAGCTGTATAGTTTCGCAGTGAGCCCGTCACAGCTTCCCTCCGGACTTGGAGTACGACTGGTAAGCCTGGAGCTGGAGCTGGAGCTGAAGCTCTTGTTCGCTTGGTAATATTAAGCATCAGAAATATCGAACCCTGGCTGCCGATCACAGTATACCGCGCCACTCAGTTACCGTCTATGGTCATCATATCTATCTGCTATGCGAGACTAATGATGTATGCAATCTAGGCCGCATCGATCGAGGCATCTTTTGGTTTGTATTTACACCTTGGTTCTTCAGACACCTGTATATGTCAGGTAAGCTATCCTAGTATACGCCTACAAGTGCGAGGCCGCTTTCTAGAACAATAATAGATCTACAGCGGTGGGGCTACAGATTCGCTCTGCGATGTTACGATGGATTGCAGGGTCTTGACGACCAATGCATTTAAGCCTGTCGCCGCAACTCTGCAAGCGAACATGCATGTTCAAGTGACAGTTACTCGTGTGTGAGACGAGATAAGTAAACGTCGAGAATCCTGTGAACCATGTCCCCATGAGCTCAAGGCCAAATAATGTTGCCTTCTCCTATTTGATCAGCTTATGTCAACATGCTGTTTTTTGCGGGTCTCCGCAGTATGGCTGGAGCCGACGACCCGTTCGGGAAGTTGCTCGTCATCTTTAAGAGCTTCCGTCAAATCCGGCCGAATATTGGTCTCTCGGTTGCCTTATCTTCTCCTCCTTCGATAGTTGCCACGACAAGGCATCATCGCATGTGCAGTGCTGCTTCAATCTGTTCTTTCCGTCGCTGAGTGTCTGTGCCCGATAAGCTCCCTACCCCAATTCTGGGATCTACGTAATTTCTGCGACCGCCTAAAGCAGCTCGTCTCGTCAGCAGCACAACCAGCCAACCCTCCAAGTCGAGAAAAGGCCAAGCAGCATCTTCGCCGACGCGTGGGTAACGCACGATCAAACGCGATTCCATCCAGTGATTATTGCGCAAGAGCACACGCCGGGGCCGGGAGCCTTTATCTGCAAGCATGTCCGTTCGACAGACCCGACGTCAAGCAGCACTGGCTGCTGCGAATGACACCCAGACCAAACCAACATCAGATCTTCTTACCAACGCCAACAGCAACGGCAATGGTAATAGCAACGGTGCTGCCGAGGCGCCCCAGTCGGTCCTCGACGACGACGCCAGCCCACCTTCAGAAAACATATTCCTTTTCTGGCCCAATCTCATAGGTACCGCCCCCGTCTGTCTCGGTCGCTGCAAGCTAGCTCCTCGAAGCTCTCTTGTACATCTCGTGGAAGCTCGCATTGACAATGCCGATTCGAATCTTTAGGCTACTCGCGAATTGTGCTCGCAATCGCTTCCCTTTACTATATGCCCTTGCACCCGAGGACTTGTTCTGTGCTCTACAGCGTGTCCTGCCTACTCGATGCCCTCGACGGCTATGCGGCAAGGTACTTCGAACAGTCGACGAAATTCGGCGCGGTGCTTGATATGGTGACGGACCGATGCACAACATCGTGTCTGATTGTGTTCCTGTCATCCGCCTTTCCACGGTGGTCCATCGTGTTCCAGAGTCTGATCTCACTGGATCTGGCGAGTCACTACATGCACATGTACGCGACCTTGTCCATGGGTGGCGCTGATTCGAGTCATAAGAAGGTGGATAAGTCTAGGAGTTGGTTGTTGAGCCTCTACTACACCAACAAGGTGCGCAAAATTCTAGCCCAGGGCCGGTCTGGCAATTGGAGAGAAGCTAACAAGCCAGCAGACAGTCCTCTTCCTCATCTGCGCCCTGAACGAAGTCTTCTTCATTGGTCTCTATCTGCTCTCCTTTTCCTCGCCTCTGCTGTCACCACAGCTCCTGTCCACGGTCGGCGCGTCCAAGGCCGCGGCTATTCAGAGCGGTGCTCAGGTTAATAGCTCGATGCTCCGCCAACTGTTCACGAATCCTTACAGCGCCGGCGCCCTCGAGCTCGCGCGCGCAAACAAGATGGACTCGTTCTGGCCGTGGGTCATCACCGGTGTCAGCTTCCCTGTCATGGCAGCGAAGCAGATTCTCAACGTGATCCAGATGGTCAAGGCCAGCAAGTGGATCGCCGAGGGTGATGTGGCAGCTCGCAGGGCTGCAGGCTTGCCTAAGCGGAGCAAGAGCAAGAAGACGGCGTAAGATCGAGTCAGGGAGACGAGATGATGTGTGGGCTTGGCTAAGTCCTGATGGCAGGTGATGGCCACTTCATGACCATAGGCCGTGCGGAGGGTGTAGAAGTTGTACGAGAATGGACGACACATCTTGTGGCGCGGTTCGCGTCATTGAGATTTGCATGGGACCGGCGTAGTAGGATTAGCAGACATCGATATGGAGTTTCGTACGGAATCTGTTACTGGCAATGGGTTTTAGACGCTGCTTCGCTGGCTGACTATGCCTGACGATGTATGGTCGTGCCACCACGTTCGAGGCGGAGGCTTTCTGTTCGCTGTATATATTGTAATGCTGCCTTCTTGCATGCACTGAGCATACGAATAGTTCAGAATAGGTCAAGGTTTTCCTGCTGCCTGCCCAATTGACGTGACGCACTACGCTGGACTGATATCACTTGTTCTGATTTGCTGGGCAATCCTAATTCACAATATCTTGCTGAGCGTTGTTGACGAACTGTCCTGCTTTCCATTTTCTACTGGCTGTAAACTTCCCGCAGGCGACTGAAGACACCAATCCTCGGACGACCGTCCGCTCGACACCAAGCTGAGGGCACGGATAAGCCTACGCGAGCCTGGGACCATTTTGTGACACGATACGGAAACTGAGATGAAGAGGACCAAACTCAGTAACACGAGCAAACATCAAGCTGCTAATTTCCGCGCATTTCATCTCACTTCGCTGGCTTCCGTCCAGACGCCATGATGGCAGTCCTCTCCACCGTAAACGGCTGCCCAAGCCCATACTTCTTATTGAAGAAATCCTTCAATGCCGGCTCGATCAGGGGCATGCACTGTGCCCGCTGCTCGGGGGTCCAGTAGTCGTCAGTGACGCAGCGCATGAAGGCCCGGAAGATGTAGCAGAACTGGTCGGCATTGTTCATCACAATGTGGCGCGTGACGATTTCAGTTGATGTCGACGAACCCTGCGGCTTGGAAGGTCGCCTTGACGAAGCGGACGTTGTGCCAGGGTCCCATTGCCCATGCCGAAATGAGCTCGTCGGAGTCTTGGGGCCACGGAGGAGAGCCGGGCAGGTTGGAGAGTGCGTCCCGAACATCGTATATCCAGCCTTCGATGTGCCAGAGTGAGACAGCGAAGCAGCCGTTGGGTTTGAGCATGCGGTAACACTCTGAGGCGGACGTTAGCCGAGCGGTTCTTCATGGTTTGGCCCGGAGGGCGGGGGAGGCGGGACAACAAAAAAGGGGGTGGAGAAGGGGGTGGGGAGGGGCATACCTTTGACGGCCCCTCGTGAATCAGGAATGAGCATGAGCGCCATACCAATTATAACCACGTCGTAGTTGTCAGACGGGAGGCTCGATTGCTGGGAACATCATCAGCGACCCGACTTTGTTCCCCTTACAAGGGACACAGCCCAATAAACACTCACAGAAGCATCCACAACCACCGCCTCGGTATTGGGCCACCCATTCTCCTGCATACGGCGGCGCACATGCGCAATCTGAGAATCGGACAGGTCGGCGCACGTCAGCTTCACCAGCTCCTGCGTGTTGTGTTCTTTGAGGATCTGATGCAGGTGGGCTGAGACCACACCCGTGCCGCATGCCAGGTCCAAAACTTCGATGGGCGTTTTGATATCCTGGTTCAGACCCGCGTGCTCGAGGAGCGGTGTGGCTACGGGGCCCGTCAGGTGCTCCGCACTCGAGTAGATGTTGCTGGCTTCACTGGTGCCGAAGAACTCAGGCATGCCGATACGGGACTTGATATTGAGGGTGCTTCCTCCGCTGGGTAAGGTGGTCATGGTTGCCATATTGATAGGGGTTGGAACAAGTGATGCAGCTTTGTGTGCTGGTGATGATTGTGTGTGTATTTTGGTTGAAACTAATCTACCCGAAGGAAAAAGGGAGACAGGTCGTGAAGTGTGGTGGATGTCTACGGCAATTTATGGTCCATTCCAGACGTCGAAATGCTCTCTAGTTCGCAAGAACATGAGCTGAACGGATGGGTGAAAGTCGCTGAAAATGGTCGCAGTTAGCTGAGGGGTTCATCGAGGGACGAGACCAGGTTATCAAAGTTTTGAGCCATGCACAACAGTGAAACAAGTGCAACATATTGCTATATTCTCCAACAAGGCAAGGGAACGGACTTAGCTCCGTAGGCTTACCAAGCCGCCAAATATATACTTAATATGGCAAGTGAAGCTGTACGTTGGCAAGCGGTTTTATTCCATCATTTGCATGACATCATGGGGCTCTGCTTGTCAATCAAGCGGCTTGGTATCCTTCGTTGGCGCAAAGATTACCAGCATAGCACTAAATGGCCACTAATGTAGTTGGACTGACTGATCCGATGAGATGAAACATGAACCTAGCCCGAACTCCATGCATATTGGTGGAAGTCTATATCAGGGTATACCCATGGCCTTGTCTTTTAAGCTTCGAAGCTCTCCTTCGGTTTCTTTCTGATTGGCATATATCGTTTTCGCGAATTTCCATTACATAATATGAGTCGAAAATCAGTTAGAATTGCACACAGAGTTTGGGAGAATGCTCTTTGCTGAACCCTTCTTTTATTTTGTGTTTGATCATCTAGTTACGCTCCGCATAGGATAAATGGGATAAATGTTATCGATCTTCAGGCAGCAAACCATATAGTTTCTAGGCCACTCCCACCGCTCACTTCCTAGTGTATGTGACTTGTGGTAGATGGATACCAAGGCATGCATATGAGAGTTTGGGGCTGAGACAGAGGCCTTTTGGGTTCCTGGGTTGCTAGTTTAAGGTAATGCCCTGCTACATCAGTCCAGATTTTGGTAACGCGGAATTATTTACTGGAGCTACAGGAATAGTGTCTTCAATACAAATACAGTAAGTAATGTTGTAAATCATCAATGTGCAGTCAAGTGACTACTCTGCGTTGTGAAAGTTCGCACCGCAGGAAAAGCGGTACAGGAGTCAAAATTACCTGCCATTCAGATTAACCTTAAGTGATATAATCCCTGGAATTTTGACCGCAATAAAACAAAAAGAGTAACCCATGGTTTTGCAATTTTGACGCTCTAGTTTATATTAGATCGGAGGATTAGGTGGTAGTGATCCTTAATGCGTCACGAGTTCGTCTCTGATGGGAGTAACAGCTTTGAGTCTCCTGGAACTTTGACTGCATCATATAATTTTGGCCTGACCCGACAGTCCACAGATTTGGTTAGCGAATCCTCTACATATTCGGTGCACTTGAGATAGCTTTACCTAGGTCGAACGTTGTGACCCCTTCATCTTGATCTATTTTTAGACGTAGAATAAAAGCAATCGACAGACTAGTTTTCTTGATAAAGATCTTGGGGCCTTGAGCAGCCGGGTGTGCTGGCGGCGTGGTTTAAGGGTCGCAGCTCAGGTGTCTTGTCGGTTGAGAAATTGAGCGCAGCAGTTGTGGAGTGGAAACACCCACGACTGAGAGTTGGGAGCCGCACTGGCGGCCCAATGGAGATAGGAGCCACCGCTATCCAGAATGCTGGTAGTATTGACGTCGAGCTTGATCAGCATTCGAATGGCATCGGCACCGTTGTGGCTACGTATCGCTGTAAGCATTGGGGCTCCCGTAATTTGACCGTCTCGAACCCCCCAGAATTTCGTGAATGCAGCAAACTGAGTTACTCCAGTGCCCAGTTATCGACATCAGTTTTGGAGCTGATGTCAACCATACCAACAGTCTTGCCGTAGATACTCTCGTTTGTTGACGCGCTGTGGAACAGTAGAAGCCTTAGAGCTTCTAGCCAAGTGTTTGCTAAATCAGGGTCTTATACCCACGACAGCAATGCTTGGTGATCTGTTGGGTGGTTAATTAGAGCTTTATTCATATATACGAATATGTTCAGAGTGCGCACACTTGGTCGTCGTCGACTGCGTTAGGGTCAGCCCCTTGTCCGAGGAGGAACTTGATGGCATCTATGCTCTTATCCTGCATAGCAAGCTGTGGCCGCACAGATTCCTGTGAGGCTCGCTTAGCCAGGTTGACGTTGAAGGGGCGTCCCCTCTCGTGCAAGCCGCCATGGATGGGGAAACAATGAGGACACGGTTCAGTAGGCGAATCTGCCCTGACAGTACATTGAATCCAATTTCACCGTCTGGTAGGCTGGCAAGCCGGAGAACTCAGTACTGGCATAATCTCTGTCAAAATCGTCTTCGAGTGTCTGATACGCTGCATATTTCTCTCAGAGTTCTTGCGCTTCATGAAAGCCCACAGTAGTCTTTTTCGGACCGAGGGAACATCCTCAGAGCAATTCGCTAGTGTGGACTTTTGCAAATCTTCAACGTCCTCCGTGGAACCCAGCCGGCACGAGTCTCAAACGCAGGCCTTGGGAGAGGACCTTTCCGTCTCAGGGATCCAAAAACATGGGCTTAAAGATCTTTCAGATGGCACACAATCGCCAGCAAATTATCTGACTTTCACAACCTCACGCAATGCATCGCGAACGTGTTGGATCGTATGTCGGATTACAAAAGGACAGTACACTACGGTCTAATGTGTAGTCTGGAATTATTCGACAATGGTGATCTTGTTCTACAAATTACCTGTCTATTACACAGCAGCGAGGCTGAGTAAACAGGCCAATGTTCTAAAAGAGTTGGCGTAGGGATAGGGCGGAGCATGGCCATTCGCCAGCAACATACAAATGCAAAGGCCCAATTCAAAGCGTTGGCATGAACGGAAAGTACCCTGTACTGGAAACGCGGATTAGTTGTCACACGCCAAGCAATGTAGTTATAGCATAGTCTGATTCCATTCAAGAATAATCTTGACCATTTTATATGGCACGAGTAGTATGATGCAGTGGGACGAGGACTGCTCGGTTGAGCCTAGCTAGATTGCGATAGAATACCCAGCTCGGCTCGAGCTCTGGGTTTTCTCGCTGCCACTACCTCGTATGAAAGCACGCTCAATGAGGGTGCGTCGCCTTCCGTCCCCTCGAGCTGCTTTACTTCCATCTCACTGAAGTGCCTCGCTTGGACTCCGGCCGCCGTCACCCTGCGCAATCCACGGCCCAGTGACTGCTTTTCCACAGCGACGGTGGTTCGTATCACCATACTTGGTGGGCCCAGCTGACAGCTTCCGTAGCACGGCGAATGTGTGTGATGTGATGAGTTGGGTCACACCTCTCGGCTGGGCGATATCCTCGATTCGCTCTTTTCCCACGCAGCTCCCACGCAGCTCGAAATCGCTCACAGGGGACGTCATGGACCGCGTGTCATTCGCAATGAGGTTGGATCATCCGATAACAGACTGTAGGGTTCATCCCGAATCGGTCGCGTGGACCCTGCGTGGGTGATGTTTCCACAAAGGTGTGTTCGTGCTTTGGCCAGATGTCTGGTGCAGTAGCAAAGTGGTCCTAATAGATAACACAGGCGAATATCAAGGCAATACCCAATCTTCGTTGGTGCATGTCGACTCCATATCTTCGACAAAAGCATAGACACGATCCATGAGCCAGCCGGAGGTTACTCGCTCGACAGCCGTTTCTGAACGCTCGTGCCCTAGTCTCAAGACGGATGACGTCTTGCAAGTCCGACCGGAGCGCGAGAACTGTACACAATCATCCTCGAGTTCGCAGATTCTGCGGCAATCGTCGAGGGAGTTCGAGAATCCATGGTCATGTTCCGACAGGTTGTCCCAGTCCGCGTGTTCCGGTACAATGCGTGGTAGGATGTACTGCCGGAAGACGTCGGCATGACGCATCAAAACATCGGGATTCTTGAAAGAAGGCACCAACTGTTAAAACCAAAGCCAGTGGGGGAGATGAAACTATATCGGATTAGACGTACCATTCGATTCCATCTCCGCTCAAAGGCGGAGAAATGATCAATATCTGCGGGCGAGAGGTGGTGGTAACTCGCAGCGTTGTGACACCACAACTTCTTGTACATATTCCCAAAGGACGCGTTGAAGTCCATGTTTGACGGCTGTTCGTTGACCAGGTTGGGCCAGGACCAGAACAGGGGCACGCCTGCATCCGCGAGGGCTTTGCCGAGGACACAGTCGCCGGCCCAGTGGGCAGCAGTAAATTCATCGTAGTTTTTGAGGTGTGCCCTGCGATGCTCCACCACTTTGGTCAACGCCGGCTTCGAGATGAAAAAGCCGGCGCCACCATAGGCGAATACTACGTCGCCGATCTGCATCTGCATGCCCAGGTACTGCGGCTTGGATTCATCGAATTCCAGCAGCCACTCGAGGACGTTGCGCCAGAGTACGTACGTATCCGTCTCGACGAAGGCGTACCACTTGGCTTCGGGCCGCAGCTGGAGCGCCTTCTCGGCGAGCGGCAGGAACTTCCACTTGTCGAGTTTCCACCCCGGGCTATCCCGCCCGCTGTTGGTGTTTTTGGCCTGGAGCCACTGGCCTACTTCTTGGGCCGAAAACCCGTCCTTGCCGTGCTGTTGAAGACGGCGGTAGTACTCAAAATCCGGATGCGATGCGACAATATCGGGGTTCACGCCGTCCAGCGCGTCGTGGACCTGATGGCCGGCAATCTGCTCTTTGTAGTCGGAGAAAATATCGTAATGCGGAACACAGCGCAGGGTCGTGCTGAGATGCACGGGGACCTTCTCAAAAGCTTCCGTTGCCCCGGTCTTCAGGACGACGAAGACATCGCTGAGTCCCTCCAGACCCTCGCACGGGTCAGACCCAATCCAGCTGTCCACGTCGTCTTGCTGGAGATAAAAGGTTTGGCGGAGTTGGAGGACCTCGAGGAACAGAATCCAGGCCAACACGAGGCCCAAGATTCGAATGAATGTGCGGCGCCGATGAAAAGACTTGAGAGGGAAAAGAGTGAACATGGTAAAGGCCCTATTAAAACTTAAGGATACCGTGAAAGCACAGCAAAGACATCGACAAAGGAGTGACGTGGGTTTAAAAAGTAAAGATGAAGAGAAATCGGGAGAAGATGTTGGTTGGCTACAAACAGAGGAAAAAGCACAGCGAGAACGTCGCTGACATCTAACGATGATGATGAGTATCCACGGGACCGCAACCACCGGTGACATATGTGCAAGTGCCTGTGCCACTTTTGATTTGATGGATACGCTCTCATTAATGCCGAGACGTAGATCGCGTCGTGTTCTGTAACTCCACTCAGCACGTAACGCCTACCATAGTAACCTTGCCCAGCCGAGTCCCCAGTTCTGCCCTAGTTAGCATGTCTTGGCCAGGGTTTTGGGAATGGGAAGGTTGTTGAGCCAGTCATAAACCGGGAGGGTGGCTGGCCGATCGGGGCCCTCCCGTAATTAGTTGAATTCTGAAACTTGAACATGACTTAGATAAAGTACCAATGTGGTTGCGAATTTCAGTCCAACAAAGTAATCCGCAACCCCTGAGCGTCTGCTTGCACCCATGCAAATCGCTGATTGGTTACGAGCTTACTGGCTCTGCCGTTCCGGGCTATTGGTATTTCAATGTTTCATTTCCTCGCCTGGGTATAAATGGTTCCGAACAACCCGCGTCCCAGGCTGTGTATGTCGGTCTTTTGCTTCACAGGGACTCCAAGAGCAAACCAAGCTTCTTGGCTCGTAATACCAAGAGATTGCGGGTTGTACGCATTATGACGTGTGTCCCTTCTCTCAACAACGGCCCTGTTAGTGTTTGGGGCATGCATGAACATCCAGCTCATTCTGTCATTCCACCTGAAGGGTTCATTTCCAGCAGGCACATCTGCATTTGCGACATCTGCCTCCAGACACCGTTCCTCGAGTTGGCCGACGTAGAGACGATGAAAGCCGGCGTGGTCCTGGGAACCCCCAGGGAGATCAGACTGGCTCGCTTGGTATAGAACATGTGCTCGTCCAGATCCTCGACGTGGGAGCCGTCGGGAAAGAGATGTGTTCCAACAAGCTTTCCCTCGCACAGAAATGGTGTTGTGTACTGAAACCCGGTACAGAAGATGATGTGGCCAACCTCTGCGGCCCCCGTGGCGCCGAGCTGGACTCGTCTCTGCTTGCGGTGAAGGGTCTTAACGGGGCCAACGAGCTCATCGTTTGGAGGCCAGAATGCGCTTTGTGTTGGATGAGACCCATGATTCGCTGGCGACGTTGGCAGCTGCCAAGATATGTCCTATCCACATGCTGAATTACCTTCGTTGACAACGTTTAGTGAGAGCGTTAGCGCATAATTATATGTTCATGGCTTTCGGATCATTTCCCCCTCCTCGAAAATCCTCTGTATTTCTGTAGCTCCTATACATGCGGCGTTTCCTTCCAGTCCATCAGGCGAGGGTAGTCCGGCTCAAAAGGTTTGTCGAAAGTGCCACGCGCAAACCACCACGGCATCAAAATCTTTTAATGTTTCCCCCCTCCTCTGGCTTGAGCTTACTTATCATTACATCCCACTCACATGGCTGTTGATGGCTCAAACCGTACTAGTCAAATGGCTTCCGTGTCGAACTCCACCTCGAGACCCTCGCTGTGATCTCCAAGACACTGCTCAACGTCATCACGTTCTGGAAACAACAAGCCTCCAGCATACGGAAAAGCACAGAGTGCCATCAACTCGCAGGTAAGTTTGGCCTCGAAGCTGCCGTACATGGGCGATGACAGGGGGTCATCGGGATTCGCGGTGAAGTCCCAGACACCACCAGGTCCATCCTGTCGTTCGTAGATTGTGATCTTCAGCCCTTCGGCTTTGGGGCGTCGAATCGCTGTGAGGATACAATCGATCGAGATACTCTTACGCATGGACGCGGGAAAGGAGTTGTCTTGAAGTTTTGAGTTTGCAAGGAGCAAGAATGGGGATCGATCAACTAGGCAATGATTATGGAAAAGCCGAAGTTCTTATGTAGATGCCGTGGATGCATCGGCAGCGATAGGCCTTCACATGGTGGAGAAAACTCAAACTCGACATTGCAGATGCATGGCTGTATAGATCGAGAATCAGCAGTGGCTCCGCAGAAACAGGTAACGGCATTACAGAAACCTCGTGGTTTTCTCAGCACGGATCAGAGGTCTTCCATAGATGTTGAAGGGAAGCTCATTGTTGTACGTCGACACCTTTGAGGCTCTTTGGGTTGGGTGCTACACAACGCTTGCTCGTTATGCATACCGGGGTGGGACAAAACGTGGCATCAAGACTAGGCAAATGAGTATCCAGGTCTTCAATTCTATATCCAGGTAAATCCCAGCACAGAAGACACGTCTGGTAATGAACAATGATCAAATGAGACCAAATGATACCCCACGCAGGCTGTAATGAAATGGATCTACTATTGTTTTGCTGAAAACGGACTCATATCATTTCCTGTCTGAACCTGCCTACCTTCAGATACTTGCTTAATGACAGTTCTCGTCCCCAAACTCCTCGACTATTGGCTTAATCGCTTTCGTAAGTGTTCGCTATTTGCTTGATATAAGGTTTGTAGGTTACGTCAAGGGTAGAGAAGTTTCAAGCTGCAACCTAAAGGTGGTTTCGTGTAGCCCCCATGTTCCTAGGTAGTATGTTCCACTTCCACCGATACTCCAACGACTGAACGGGTATGATACTAGTTTGTTATAGTTGTCCCAGAGCCCATGCAGATGCACGAATACGGGTCTACCTATGGGCAGATTATGCTTCACCTCCGTATGGATGAGTAACAAATATGTCAGTGAATCTGAGTTTTGATCTTTCGAAGAGAAGAAACCAGTTCTATGTAAAAACATTGCAACTGAGCTGGTAACGAGTCGACCGTATAGCTTCTCTCTGCTTTTCAGGAAAATAGGAAGTTCAAAAAATGTTGAATTGACCACGAGGGTTAGCTTGGGGTAAACAAGGATACAACGTACTTGCGTCAGCTACCTGCAAGAATGTCCCTCCAGAGCTGCCCAGCTGCCCCACATCAACTGAAGCTGGCCACATTCTCCCCCACCACAACTTCCATACTCACTGCAATCAACCTCACCTGCATCTTTGGACCACCACCACCTTACACCAAGGACCGAAAGGAAAAGCCCTTGCCCAAGCCAGCCAAGATGTCGCACCCCAGAATAGAAGAAGTGTCCGACAGCGAAGACAGCAACCTGTCCGACCCCTCCGAAGGCGACATCGACGACTTTGCCGAATCCGACATCATGCTACAACGCAGTAGTGCCGCCGCTCCCAAAGCCAGCGCACCTCCCCCTGCCTCTCAACCTCAGCTCTACAACCCCTCCGCTGGCCCCTCCTTTCCCGGCACCTCAGGTGGCCCCATCGCGCCCCAAGACATCGCCAGCTACCAATGCCTGTACCCAATCTACTTCGACGCCTCTCGCACGCGCGCCGAAGGCCGACGCGTCCCGGCCTCCCTAGCCGTGAAAAACCCCCTCGCCCGCGAAATCGCTAACGCCTGCGCCGCGCTACGCATCCAGCCCGTCTTCGAAGCACACAAGCTCCACCCCAAAGACTGGGCGAACCCAGGGCGCGTGCGGGTGCATCTCAAAGACACGTCAGGAAAAAACCCGTACATCGGGCAAATCAAGAACAAGCACCATTTATACATCTTGGTCGCGAAACACTTGAAAGAGAACCCGACGACGGAGCACAGCGATGCGTTGAGAAGAGTTAGGATCCCGGGACTGCCTACCCCGGAACCGGGGGAGAGCTGGCCAAGACCGGCGGTGCCGCGGGGATGGAAGATTAATGAGTTGTTGCCGGCGTATAGCGCGGCTATGACGGGGGGTGGGGTTAGTGAGAATGCGTTGAAGGACATCATGAAGGAGATGGGAGGTGCGCCTGGGGGTGGGGGAGGGGCGCCCGGGGCGGATATGATGAGCATGTTGCAGGCGATGGGTGGGATGCCTGGTATGGGGGGGCCGAGTGGGGGGGAATGCCTGGCTTGGGTGGAGGTGTGGCAGATGGTAGTGAGGGAGGAGGTGGTGGGAAGAAGAACAAAAAGGGCAAGGGCAAGGCCTGAGCGAAGGAAGTATAGCAGAACAAGTGGGCTTGCTTTCGCTGCGTTGGAGGGAAGCAAATTCTGCACGTGTCTGTCGATGGATGATGGTATAGGGGTTATGATACCATAACCTTCGGAAACGAGGTCAAGATAACGCTCCTAGAAAACAATCAATCCAGACCGCATAAAAAGAATTGGTGTTTGCTTTTCTACAAGGCTACTTGGAGCTGATGTTACAACAAAAAGGGTATCGATATCTGTCTCTTCCACACGCATGCACGGCCTTGGACGTGTGTGGTATTACACTTCTGTCATACCGTAGCAAGTCGTCCCTGCAACCCCTCCCATTCCCTCGATCCTACAATCTGCACATCGCTGCCCCCGGGGACGACCTTGCCGTCCATGTCTGGCAGTCTGATACGTAACTTCGCGGCAGCTTTCCTCATCTCTTCGTTTTGGTACTCAGGTCTCCGCCCGCTCTGCGCATTAAGCACCACCTGCGCCTTCTGCAAAACCGAGTTGTGCCAACTCTTCCATGTGGCAAAGTCCTCGGCCTGCTTCGCGGCATGGTACTGAGGTGTGATCTTCGCCGGACGCCACGCCATTTTGTCTTCGGGCAGAGCCTTTAGGTCGTACACCTTGGCCGAGATGGCCATCTTGAGCAGCTCGCCCAGTGCGTCCTTGCCTTCAGCCACCACGAGAGCCTTGCGCTGTTCGGTGACGGGGGCCGGTTTCTTGAGTGGCTCAGCAAGCCAGTCGAACTTGTGTTGCTCCGTCAATCTCGCCCGGCGGTTGTCCTCTCTCAGGTACCGCACGGCGGCTTGCAGGCTCGCAATGTCGTTCTTGAGAGCGTCCATCTCGCGAGCTGTAGCAACGGCACGTTCTTGTCCCGCCTTGGCACCGGCGGTGCCGGCAGCATTGCCAAACGCTTGATTGTCGCCCGCCAGCTTCTTCCACTTGTCGCGGTCGGTCTCGAGCGTCTTCAGCTCGCGATCCTGCTTGTCAATGTCCTCCTTGTGTTGAGCCACAATGCTCTGGGCCTCGGCGATCTGGGCCTCCAGGCTTGTGATGAGCGAGGCTTTGGCACTGGCGTCCTTCATACGGGCCTCGAGTGTCTCGATGCGAAGGGTAGCCGTGCTAAGACTGTCCTCGCGCACGGCAATCTCACGACGGGCTTCGCTGTAGTGTTCCTTCAGCAGACGCAGCTCCTCTTCAGCATCAACTGGCACGACCTTGATGGCCTTGAGCTCCTCGGCGCGGAGCCTCCACGGCGCTTCGCTGCGCTCGAATTCTTGTGTCTGGGAAAGATCTGCGCAGACGGCGGCGAGATCGGCAATCTGGCCAGTGAGTACACGTAGCTTTGATAGGTACGTGGAGAATAAGTCGGTCTCGCTCGAAGAGAAAGAAGTCATAGCCGTATTTCTCACAGTGCTTTGCACATCGGAATACGTGATCGCTTCGGCACGGCCTTCTTCAGACGTGAGAGCGTGTAAATCAATGCCGATCTTGCGGGACATGTCTGCGAGGTCCAGGGACGCAGCCTCGCACTGCTCAAAGACTTCTCCAGTCTCAGGCATGAGACACAGAGATCTCGCCTTCAGCTCCTCCAACGACCGTACAGCCTTGCCGACAATGACCTTGGCACTGCGAGTCTGACTGATGACGGCATCCGACTTCTTGGAAAAATGGTCTGCCAGCTCGCCGTCTTCGTCGCTGACTGGCACGGCGCGAGTAACCAAGTCTTTGATGACGCCGAATGTGGTCGCCGCCGATTCGAGGTGGCTTTGCATCAGAAGTGTCTTCATCTGGACGTTGTCGGCGAAGCTTTCCAAACCATCCGAGATGTGGACTTCTCCAAGATGTGACATCAGAGCGATAGTACGCGACAGCTCGGCCGCACATTGCTTCTCCTTCAGCTCATCACGTCTCAGCCCATCTATCCAGCCATTGAGCGCTCTCTCCACTGGCTCCAGCTCAAACAGTGCACCATCGTACTTCGCAAATTCATCCAACGAACAGTGGCTGATGACATTGACGAACCGGTCACACATGGACGATACCCAGGTCAGCTTGTCCATAGCATCGCATCCGGCAATTGTGTCGTCCTCGTGACCGGGATGGGAATGTTTGGCGACACGCTCCTTGATGAACCCGTGGAGAAGGTTGGCCTTGAACGCAAGTCGGCCAAATCGCAGCAAAGCGAGCACCGAGTTCTTGTCGGTTTCATACGTCTCTGGCAAGAAAAGCTTGACGATCTTGAGATGCTGTTGCGCCTCTGCGGCGTCCATCTTCTGAAGCTCCAACTCAATTGTCTTGACCTGGGTCTTGGCAGCCGACAATTGGAGCTTGAGGTTCAAGTCCATCATGGCTCTGGACTTGCTGTTGAGTTGCTCGGATTCGGCCTCATTGACGGCGTGTGATGACCGCATGTCTTCCAGATCCGTCTGCAAATTCACGAGGAGCGCTCCGAACCGGGACAGATCATACTCTCGATCCTCGATGATCTTCTCCCGCTCCCGAGCCTTTCGATGTAGCTCGGCAATGATACCGTCCTTGTGATCGATTTCATCCTGCATCTCCCTCTCATTTTGATCACGGTTAATCTCGATTTCATCGTTGATATCCCTGAGAGCTTCGAGATCGGCGATGGCTGCCTTGAGCTCCTTGATGTGCTCCTCATGGTTCATCTTCTCTTCCGAAAGCTGCTCAATCATCTCCTCAGAGCCCAGAGCATTGTTAAGCTGTTCCCTCAGATCCTCAATCTGCAACTCTCCCTGAATCACCTTCTCCTTGGATATTTGGAACTCCTCCTTGATTGCGTCGAAAGCTTCCAGGTCCTTTTGCAAAGTCTTGATCTGGGCCTTCGCGTCCTCGTCTTGTTCTCGCGATATATCTCGGAGCCTGATAAGCGCCTCGCGCAACCGCTCATTATTCCTCTCCAGCTGGATCCAATTCGTGTTGGCGAGATCTTCGGCGGTCATACCCTTTTCATACTCGGCATTCTCTTCACGTAGGACCTCGACTTCCAGCTCCAGCTCCTCTGTCTTCTCCTTGAGCGCATCTAGCTCGACTTTCAAGACCTCGGCGGTTTCCTCGGCCATCTCTCGGTCCAAAGTCGCCAGTTCCATTATAGAGTCATGCTCAGCTTGCAGAGCTTCAATGCTCTCGAGCCTATCCTCAGCCTCTTTGACCTGTTTCCGAAGATTAAGATTTTCCTCTTTCGTGTCCTGAAACTTCTGCTCAATTTTCTTGTTGATAAGCTCGAATTTTTCCTTTTGCTCTTGTGTTTTCTCCAGCTCCTTCATCCTTTCCCGGTCCTCCAGCCTCTTCCGTTCGAGTACCTTCAACTTCGCCTTTAAGTCTTCATTTTCCCTACCGAGGGCGTTATTAGCTGCCGGTCTAGTAGTGCCTAAAGAAACCCGAGTTGATGCAGCACCCGCTCGAACTGTTGTGGGACTTGGGTTGGGTTTGGCGCCGGATGTGAGCTTCTCCAGGGCATTGGTTCGGGAGCGAACTGGGCTGGTAACTTGCTCGTCGTCGCTTTTGACGGGCGAGGCAATCTCCGACCTGTTCCTGGATCCAAACCCAGCTTCATTGCCCGACAACGAATCCCCTGACATAACCCTGCCACCTGTGCGAGTAAAACCGCCTCGACCTGTCGTGGACAAGCGTCCACTGAGTGGCCTCGAAGCTCCAGCACTTCTAGTCGCAGAACTCGACGATGTGGATGTGGTTCTTTGAACTCCCCGAGATGCTGAAGGCAGAGCTGGTGGTCCCATGGACGTCCTCTGTGTGCCACTAAACGAAGGTCTTCCTCCTCTGGCCCTAGTGTTGGCCGGCGTGCCCGTTCGAGAGTTAGATGCGCTCGATGCAGCGGTTGAACCGAGTTGTTTTACCGGTGACTTGTTGGGTGACTGAAACCCCAGGTCAGTTGGTTGTTGTATAGACAAACTGAAAAAGATCAACGCACCCTCGGTATACTCATGCTTGCCGGCCGGGAAACCCTAGGTCCCGGACTGGGACTAGCAGTATTCAAACTCATGCGCTTGCTCATTGACGGATCGCTCGTGGAATTAGACCGCGAATTAGACCGCCCGGAGCCTGGCACATTGACGCTGCTGGGCCTCCTCCTAGGGGGCGCCGCAGATCTCGGAGCGGCTTGAAGGACAGTGACGGCGAGCGGGCGCACGAACATGCCCTTCCGCATAGCGCAGTCGAAGTAGCGTTCCCCTTGAACAGAGCCATCATTCTTGCCATTTTCCTCGTCAAGCTCAACGCCGACCCAGTCGCCGGCGGCGAAGTTGGTGCGCCCGACAAAGCGGACGACGCCCTTCTGCCCGTCGCTGAGCTCGACCGGCTGCCCAACTGCGATCTCCGACATTATGGGCAGGAGACCCGGGTCATTTAATTCATTATGGGCCGCGGTCGGATATGTCTATTTGTGGTGTGTCGTGTTGAGAGACTGTAATTGATGTCGTCGTGGCCGTCGTGGAAAGCTGTAATGTTGTCGCCGTCAACCGGATTGGGCTAAACGCGTCTTTGTGGACTGTCAGGGGTAGTGGACGCGGGTGGCCCCAGAAATCAGAGGTAACGTAAGGCCCAAGCTTACACAGTATATAGTGTAAACTATCCTGGTCACAAACTGTGTGCACCCACCGGGGTAGCACATGAACGGCCGCATGACGTCTATTAACCGCCAACAACCAATATTTCAGTCACCTGTGCAACAAAATGGGAAGCCGCACTTGGTATTTACATTCGTCGCTCTAACAACCAAGCGAGTGCTTGTATTCCATGGGAAGCGAATCCGCAACCGAGAACCAGCATTCCAGCAAGCCAGCCCGCCAGTCTCGCGCCCAACCGGCGGGTCTCACTACACGATACGCGCAGCCGAGGAGCACTGACTTAGACGACATCATGTCAAAAAGAAAATATCAAGTGTGTCGTATGTGTGCGTGCGTTATAACTTAGCCTGGATGGTGAAAGACAAGTAGGTCCCTGGACTTTGGCTGTCAATACTATCAACGCCGTCAAGTCTCGTCATCCCTTACATACAAGCTCCGGTTTTTGGCGTCTGAGTTGGGAGTTACAGCACTCTGTTTTCTTTTCAGTCAATCGTATCCATCCATCCGTCCCATGTTTCAATCTTCCACGGCCCTCTGTCTCACCTCCAATCCCTCCCCTACCAAGCCAGATCTCACATCAACCAGCAATCACTCTTCTTCCCATCCCCCAACCTTTTGTTCAAACTCCCACTCCTCATCCACTCCATAATCTCAAACCCCAACCTCCGCTCAAGCTTCTCGTCAACCCCGCGTCCCTCAACAAGCCGCAGGATGACGACGTGCCGGTTAGCAAACTCAACGCAGTTATTGTCCATGATCTCGTCCTCGCTCGCCTTCGTGACGTAGATGGTCAGGTCCGCACCCACAATGCCCCGCCACAGTGTCGCCACCCACCGCCAGTGGTCCTCACGGCTGTACGTGTCATTAATAGGCACCGCCGCCGCGTACTTGTCGCTGATGCTTAGACTGTAGCCCGTTGAGAGCACCGCCACGGGCAGTTGTTTTTGTTTTTGTATTTGTTGGGGGTTGTTGTTGATGTGAAGTGGGAAAGGAAGGACTTGGCTTAGATTTAGGTCCTGATCTGCGCTGGGCTCTTTACTGCTGCTGTCACTGCTGTTCTTCGGGGAATTAGGAGAAGCAGGGTGGTGGGTAATGTAGTTGATCAGGTCTTCGGATGTGCGGTGCCAATTCACCATCTTGGCCACGTAGTTGGCCAGTGGACTGGCTAACTTGTCTGTTGGCTTCTTCGTGGCATTTCCATTTGTGGGTGCGTTACTGGTCTCGTCGTCCTCCGCTTCAATGACGGTCGGTTGGTCATCCTCGGACCAGATCTTCACAGCGCATTCTCCCGAGATGGACAGTGCCTTCTCAACCACGGCAGTAACCTCTTTCAAGACGGCAGGATTGACGCCTTCGACTGCGATGATGATTCCTCGGGCCTCAAATACTTCAGCACTAGGACTAGAGGGCTTAGGAGGGTCTCTGTGGATGGCACGCAGCATGTCAAGCTTATACATGAATTGCGGGTATCTTTGACATATCTGTTGTCTGAAGACGGGCGGTCCAGCACTGGCATTCGTGATGCCCAAACCTGTGCCCGCATATGTCGTATTTGGAGGAGGAGCTGCTGGCGCCTGGCTGTTGCTAGCCTCTGAATTCGCGGTGGGTGAGTTGGGCATCTGCGTTTGCAGCGGTGGTAGACGAAGCGATTCTCTATCATCAAAGCCGCACTCAGGCCGAGGGGCCACCGGTGTTGGTTGATACGAAACAGACGGCCGATGCTGGGGCTGGGACTGAGGATGGGGATGGGGTGGGGGAGGGGGTGGAGGTTGCATTCCCGAAGCGGTACGTTGGCGGAACTGCTGCATTCCTGGTCTGGGCAAAGGACTAGTCGAAACGTGAGGTCCGCTTATGGATGGCCGTTGTAATCGAGGGTCGCTGCCTTGAATATGGTAAGGGAGATATCCCATTTGCGGCGAGCCGGGCATGTAGCCGTTGGCGCCGTTAAAACGCCGACATTTGGCATCGTGTATTGCTGTGGGCGACATGCCAGACTCTTCATCGAAGCCTCGAAGATGAGGCTGTGTATATCTGCGGCCATGGCTGTCTGCCGACATCATGCTGGCCGTCGAGCCACGGCGCATGTGGTCCGGCTCGATGACACGCGAATTGGCATTCATGTATGAAGGCATACTCAGTTTCGAAGACGAAGGTGACGCAGCCATGAAAGGTGTCGAGGGCGTTCGAGGTGTTGCAATTGATCTTCCACCACACTTGGGACAATGACCGGGGTCGTCTCCGTTGGTCGACGTCGGTTTGCCTGGGGCTCCCTTCCCGCCACGTCGGGGCTGGTATCTATAATCGGGATATTGGCGTTGGTGTCTGAGTTTCTCCTCTTCGGCCAGTCTCTTCCAGCTGTTTTTCATCTCCTCGGGCTGCTCTCGCCACTGTTCGCCGATGAGCTTGGAGATCTCCGGGTTGGCGAGTCCTGGATTCTGGGCGGCCACTTGGGCCTGGTAATGCTGTCGATAAAGGATGAATGCTGCATCAAAGGGCGATTCAAGGTCAGCTTCTGACAGTGATATATGCGCATAAGGGATACCTCATCTCCCTTTGACAACCTACCGTCTTTGGTGCTGGCAGCCAAAGAAACGGGGTCCGAGTTTATCGTCTCAGCATGCAGATGTCCCCCTAAGGCCATCTCCACCGAGGGGGAAGGGAACCAAAATAACCTTCTGAGGGAAGACGAGAAAAATGCATACCGTTGCGAGGTCTTGGGACTTTAGGCGCCTTGGTGCAGAGGCATATCAGTTCTCGTGGGCTATCGGTTGGGAGTGTCCTCAATTTCGAGTTGCTCGGGGTGTAGAGACTGAGCTCATCATACCGCGGATGCCTGTTTGCCTCGTTGATGTCAATGGAATCCGCTCGTTTTCTTTTAAGCCTGGCATCGGGTGGCACAGGGCCCTGGTGGTGGAGGTGGTTCATGGGACTTGGTCTGGCTACTTCTTCATCGTAAGATCTTATTGCTATCACAGGCTGGCTCATGGGTCTTGTAAGTGGCGCTGTGTGTGGTTGTGGGTGTGTATGTGGAAAGGAGGATGGGTTGTAACAGTGCTGCTGCTGCCGCGGTGAGTTGCTGCTGGCAATGTCCGTCATGCTGAATGATGGAGCTGGCAAACGCACGAGAGCCGATGGGATAGGCGGAATCAGTCCACACAAAGTCTCAGGGGCCTGGCATCTGGAGAGGCCTGGGACGGGGACGATGGGATAATCTTGAGAGCAGAGACACAGACAATAATAAATGATGGACCATGAGCTTGTTGGGATTGTCTCTTTGTCATGTATTATTCTCATTCATGGGCAACTAGACAATGATCTTGGCCGGTCAATGACCTTATGCTGAAAATTGGTGTTGGCCTTTATGGGGTAGTGGTAGGGGCGCCCCCCGTGGTAGACCTCTGGGATGTCTCGGGAATATACTGAGGCCCAAGCTGTTGCGGATGAGACTTTCTTTGTTCAGCGTTTGCACAACGTTTCCGTTCGCAGTCTTCAACAAAATGACAAGTAAACAAAGTCCAAGCTCTCACAGCGGCCAACTTGGTTCAGTAAAGGGGATGTAGAACTCGCTGTGGGCCAAAAAGGCCTGAGGAATGCTAAACCCCCAGGAATGACCGCCGGTATGCTCTCTCTCGCGCTCTCGCTTGTTGCTGGCAACCAGCCCGGTATCAGCCGAAATTGGCTTAGCTACCCTCCACGTGTCCTCACATTTTCATTGTTCTGACCAAGGAAGTTGTCGTTTTGAATGTCTTTTTTGACACGCAACCAACCAACCAAGTTGCGTCCTGCTGGCGACCACCAGGACATGGGACGCCAAACACCAGCCAAAACTCCCGCCAGCCAATCCCTTTTTTACACAATAATGTAGTAGCCTTGTGTGATTAATAAATACGACGACTCCCGTCCGTTGTCTCAGGCTATCCGTCTAACATCTAAGCATCATGAAATGTAGCCCCGGCCTGTCTCACCGCTCAACAAGTTGGCGCTGCGACGCGCATCAAGGAAGAGCTCTTCGCACTCGGCAACATCCTTGATGTCGATTTGACTGCGACCGTTGACTCGAGCAAGAATGCTGTGTTTCGTTGTGTTAGTCCACTTATAACAGAAGAGTTTGAGGGGGGATAAGATTGGTAGTATATACCTTGCTGGGGTGAGCAGTTGGAGGCAGTATCGGAGGCTGATCCGAACCCCATGCTCGGAAATCTTGTCGACAGCGCCATCGGTAATGGCGACACCCTCCGTGGTTGCTCGGATGCGCACAATACGTTTGATTTCATCGGCGTCGTACGGGGTGGTGGGGATGATGAGCAAGCGGGCCAGAAAGTCCGGAGGAATGCCGTGCGCAGCAACAACACCATCCGTGCCGCGAATGGAGCACATGCCTCGATTCGATGCAAGGACCACGATGGGAGAGATGGATGACTCCAATGCGCGGTTCAGATATGTAAAGCACTCGATATCAAGCATATGCGCCTATCATTGTTAGCCGTCTCGCCAATGAATCGGGGGTTGGTGGGGTTGTTACCTCGTCAATGAACAGCACGCCGGGAACAAGCTCGGCGACGCCTTGGTCAATGTACTTGCTGACAACCTTGTTGATCTCGCCACGCAGCTTCTCGGTGATTTCCGTCATCTTCGGCTTCATCAGCTGGCCCATCATACTCATGATGTCCTGACCTCCTTGCGGCCGAGCGTTGGCCACATCCAGGTCGTGCAGTGTGACGTCTTGTACGATCTCCTTCTTCTTGTGCACCTCACCCTTGGGGATAGGCACGTACTCCTCCGCCTCGAGATCGAACTCAGTGGCATAAGCATCTGACCGTCCTACACGCTTGCAAGCACCAGTGTTGGCTTCAATGTATACAACGTCGCCAACAGTGACTCTCTCCTTCTGGATGGCTTCGTATATGCTAGGATCTAGCCGAAGCTTCTTCTGGCCCTTCGCGCTCTTTAATCCGATCAACAGCGTGCTGATTGTCTTGCCGTACCCACCAAGCGGGTTCTCAGCCTCCTCGGGCGTGAGCTCTGTGACTTCTCCTTCGTAAACCTCTTTCGTCTCACGAACTTTGAGGCCGATGGCTCTCCGGAAGTTCTCCATCAAGACTTCAGTCTTCTTCACCTCAGTTGAGTAGATTTCGCTGCCGACGATGGGGCAGAAGGGTATTTTCGTTCCGAGTTCGTGACTGAGGGCTAGTGCGAGAGCTGTCTTGCCAGTACCGGGCCCTCCCGCCAAAAGCACGCCGCGACCTGCCATCTTTTGGGCCCGGATGAGGTCTACAACAACACCAGCAGCCTATTTTTGGTGCATCACCGTCAGCACCTTCTTCAAAGGAGACCTTTGCATCGCCATAGGAGAGCTTACTTCTCGCGCCGCAACTTGACCGACGAAACCGCCGGCTTGTCTTTCGGCAGTGTCATCGGATTTTAACCCCAGCCCCTTGATGTGGGTGTGGACCGCTGTGCGATTCTCGCGATTGTTTCCCTTGACCTCACTGATTTGAACCATCTTGACGGAGTCGGGTCTCGAGACTGTCGGCAAAAGTTGGTTGGTCTGCGATCACAAGCTCAAAGGGAATAAGGGTGACCGACTTCGTGTTAGTTTCGAATTTTATGGGTGATTTGGAAAATCGTGGTGGTCGCCTATGAACAAACCAAGCTTGAAGAAGGCTGTCGTACAAATTCGGAAATTCGATGACAGGGAGCTCTCGCGAACTTTTGATGCGATTGGCAATCTAGACGCGCCTAAGCCTCGAACGCTGATAGAGCTCAACTGCGCCACAAATTCAAGCCCCAATGATCTGCGCCCAAATTGAATGGATTCCGCTGCAATTTAACAAGTTCAGACTTGGAAAAGACGAAAACAAGATGGCTAAATGGGAACATGGCGAAAGTATATTGGAGCAGAATAAGCTACATCAATTATTGTTCCATATGTTATTCTACGAAATCACAGTGAAATAAATAGCCCTTTCACTAGAAGTATCTTATGTACAAGTACCTGGAGCCCCAAAGTGTTCTATTAGCTCTGCAAAGAACTCCAAATTCAAACTGATGCCTCCACGGAATCCCCAGAAAAGCCTTGTTGGGGGTGAGCGATCGCTACCATACTCTATCGGTCACAGGACGAAATACTACACAGAATCCTGCCTTCTGTCAAAAAGGGCAGTTGCAACTCGGGGACCAAGGCAAATATATAATTGTAGCTGTATCCCGCCATCACTTCGAGTGAATCGAAACAGCCATATCAATTGCACTAGCTCCAGCTCGCAACATGATTATCAATATATACACTCATATCAACAAGGAGTCAATTTAATACGTTTAATGGCCCTGTTGGCTCTTGTTAGCATTATTTACATGATCTATCAGGAACCATAAGCTGGATAATACTGACCTGCTGGTCCATAACATGGAACACATACTTAAGCACATGAATAGTGCTGGCGTAAAACTTACATAGATTTTATCTGTCACTCCTGAAGCAATCGTTGCGGGCTCAAAATAACGTGTGCCGCGTTTGAGATAATCTTCCATGCTATCAATTTCCCCTGAAGGGCTCTCCGAATTGTTCAACATTCACCAAAGCGGTTGTTCTACGAGGGGTTGAGCTCACCATTTGCAGTACGTTCGAGGGACACGGAAAGCTATTCCTGAGAACTCCCAAGTTTTGGTCTCGATAATGCTATTGACCCTCCTAAGTAGTTCTGGGACGGGATTTGTAAACCAAATTGAACTGTCCATACGGCGCAGTACGAAAGGTCTAGAAATGGGTTGCCAGACTATTTGGTGCAGATTGGGTTCCATTTGTCGCCCGCTGCTGGTAGGAGCAAAAGCCCAGTGTGGGGCTCACCGTCAACTTGCCGCTGGTCGTTGAAGGACCTGGGTGAGAAGATCATCTCGGATTGAGAGTCGGGCTCAGTGAGTTGGGGTAACAAACCAACTTTGGACTGGATCCTCCTGCTTCGTTTGGGCCGTTCAACTCTTCTTCCTCAGGTTGGAGAGGCCACAGGCGATAGCAATGGCAGCATCATATTGCAATCGTAGGTCGGTCCAGGGAGTGTCGTGGTCGTGGAGGCGTTCTGGCAAAGGAATGGTTCACAATTCTAAAGTTGTATGCATGTAAGGTTCAGACCCTCTTTAAATAAGCAGCTTATTTCTGTATTCTTGTGAGCATGAGGGGGACAGAGGGGAATGACTACGATTGCAACCCTGAGGGAAAATTATCAACATCCAAGATTACTATCACATCAGAGTACGCATCTGGTCGCAAGCTTCCCAGGTGCCTGCTGGTAGCGTGTATTTGCACACAGGATATGGTGCTGAATAAATTTATGGCTACATAATCACAAGTCGGCAGTAGTAGACTCAGACCAGCCTTTAAGGGGGCTGGGTGGGTATAATTGGCTTTGGGGGACATAAATCTGAGATTAATCAATTACCTGGACGTCGTTAACATTGACAAATGTTACATTTAGGGGATCAGACACATGCCCATGAAGTGTCGAAGTGCGGACCCTTGAGCAAGACGCAATATGGGAATCTAATTAATATGGTAAAGGTTGAAAGGCCGGTATGGTTCATGTAAAGGAATAAGTCCTCCGGGACCCTGTAGTGCTCTTTTGTAGATGCTCAACCTAAGTAAATGGACAGTGATTGTCAAATATACTGGTTGCCTGAAAGATGTAACTCGAGGCCGGTTTCCTATTCACACTTATACGTGTTAAGAGGCCATTTACAGCAAAATCAACACAACACACGTTGGCTGGCGGCACACTTTTCAGTATGCACAATACTGGGCCATAGATAATGGCACACACGATCCTCTCAGTCGAGTCATGTGCTTCTTGCGGGTCGGTTAAGGTATCTGATGATTGATTTCCACTGGTTCTTTAGGCACGATGATGCCCGAGTGCTGAATGAAGCTGCTTATGAGGAGTGTCTCATGGTGGTAGATTGCCTGATTATTTTATCTTGAATACTCAGTATTGGTCGCAGCCTGACCCTAACCCCAACCCTGAACCAATGGCTGCAAAATCTCTCGAGGTGAGTCGTTAGAATGTGGCAGTCTGCATAATCCCAAGGTGTAGGTTATGCGTGCGAGGTCTGAGTTGATCCCGGCGGTCACTTACGAGCTGCTATGGTGCGAGCATGCGATCCTAGAAGTACTTCACATGTCAACCACTAATTACTCAGCCCGTTTGAATCAATTTTCTGTACTAATCGAGGGTCACGGCTGGGGCAGTATCATTGATATCCAAACTCAAGAGTAAGGCACAACTTAACACAGATACGTGAACCAAACTCTTTGATTAATAAAGATAAGATGCAATAGAGATTCAAGAAGGTCATTAAAGACCCCTGCCAACTTTAACCCCATCCATGGATACCACCGCCAGTCCAACGGCAACCGGCAGGCATTTGCCATCCACTCCGATTCGCTGACCAATTCCGCGATATCGGTCGGGGTAATGTCCGCCGGCTCTCAGCCGGCCAGGCCCTGCCCACTCACAACCTAGCAACCTATCAACAACGGGGGTTCTGGAACCGGACATGTCGGATGGCTTATGACGAGCTGCCCTGAGTGGTTGGATGTTGACTGGGATTCCACGATACAGCTTTCACCTTGCATCAGGCTGGCTCCATTGAAAGAGCGAGTGAGAGGTTGAGGCTCCACTCCCCCCGGACTTTCAACAACCCCGCTTGAGTTGAGAGAATGGATGTAAAATTGGTAAGTAGATAAACGTGCCGAATTTCCATTGCTGGATTCTGTCATTACTGTTGTGTTCTTTTGTTATTATGTTTCATGGTTCAACTCGTATATAGAGTTGAGTTGAAGAGACCTTGGTTCCGAGTCCCCTCGCTTCAGAGTTATCGATATGTCCTACAGCTTACGTCTACGTCTTTATTCACTCAAAGTGTGTTAATTCAACTCTGCAATATTTGTTCTTCGATTCACTCGTGACGTTGGAAGCATTTTGTCGAAACGTTTTTGACAGCAGTTAATCATCATGTCCACGCCATTGTCAATAACCCAGACCCCTTCGACGAAGAAGATCTTCGACATCGATGAACATAACGATATTGTTTGTGTTTCGTCGTCGAGGGACATTGACAAGAAAATTTATCAGACTAGAGGGGAGATAGCAACACGGCTGGACCCAAATGACTTTCGTCCATTGTCCGTCAGTCCCTTCTCCCAAGACGTACGACGGAGCACGAGGGGTTCATCTCCAGCTCCCTGGAGGCAACCTTCTCAAGAAAAAGGCTTCAAATTTTATTGCAAACCGACCTGGATCAGGAACAGAGGTCCCATCCTAGTAGCTCTCTCCCAGCTCTTCGGTGCTGTCATGAACCTCCTCACGAGACTCCTGGAAATAGGCGACGACGCCATGCACCCCATGCTGGTTCTCAGCGGCCGAATGTCGGGAACGGTGATATTGAGTGGCATCTATATGTGGTGGATGACGGTTCCCTCGGCGCCCTTCGGCCCCCGCGACGTCCGTTGGCTGCTCGTCGTTCGCGGACTTTCCGGTTTCTTCGGTATCTACGGCATGTGGTATTCCGTTATGTACCTCCCGCTCGCGGACGCGACCGTCATATCATTTCTCGCGCCGAACCTGGCTGGGTATCTGTGTCATATCCTTATACATGAGCCGTTCACGAGGCTGGAACAGTTTGCCTCTTTTCTGGCTTTGGGGGGAGTATTGCTCATCACACGACCTGTCTCCTTGTTCTCAAGTCCGGAGACTCCAACAACAGCCGATGGGATTGTCGAGATTATCAGCAGGGAAACGAGCTCCCAGTCTGGGTTCAACCACGTCCCGACGTCGTCAGAGCGTCTCGGTGCCGTGGGAATGGCACTCCTGGGCGTGCTCGGCTCCTCAATCTCAATAACTGTCCTGCGCTGTATTGGAAAACGGGCACATCCGCTTATCAGCATGACCTACTTCAGTACTTGGTGCACCGTCGTGGCTACAACCACGCTTTCCGTCGCCCCCGTTTTCGACTACAATCAACCGGCCCTTCGCTTCGCGCTGCCTTCCTCTTGGATTAAGTGGTTGATGCTCATCATCATTGCTTTCTGTGGGTTCATGGCGCAGCTCACCATGACGGCTGGTTTGGCTGGGGAAAAGAGCAACCGGGCTACGGCCATGATATATACGCACATGCTATTCGCCGCGGGGTTCGACCGTTGGGTCTTCGGACATGAGATGGGCTGGATGAGCTTGACGGGGTGTGGGCTCATTGTCGGCAGTGCGCTCTGGGTAGCACTGAGCAAGAAACAAGAGATAAGTACGAGAGACGTAGAGTCAGGCGCAATGCTGGACTCGGAAGCCATAGCGATGTTGGCGGAATCTAATGAAGACGATGACAATACTGTACAGTTAGAGAATTTACGTTGAGATAAGCTCCTCATTGCGTATACATATGATATATACATGCTTTTTTTTTTTGGAACATTCCCCTATAAAAATCACTCAACTTCCAACGAGACCCCGCAGCGTATGCCTTTTCTCATGTTATCAGAAGACGGGGGCTGGGCAGACACAAGCTGGCCTTCTCCACCTGAAGGGAACTGGCTCATTATGTATGCCGTTTCATCAGAGGCCAGAGGAGTAAACAAGAAGGATTCGTCACTTCACAGCTTATGCCACACCAAGTCGAGCTGAACTGACCAACTGTAAAGAACCACCCAGCTCATCGTTCTAGTCAGTCTATCTGATGCTTAGAGGTGGCCACTTCTGTTTATAAGTGTATGATCCTTGGGCGACTTGCACCACCCCTCGAGAATTCTGTACCGGCGCCCAACTGAAGTTGGGGTTCTTCCAGCAAATCTCAACCTTTCAGTCTTGAGTTCAAATAGATGCCGCTTCCGCGGCTGCACCGATACTGTTGACCCAGGAGCTTCTGTCATAATATTCTGATCGGTGGTGACAGGTGGTTCTACCGCGTTACGTTTTTCCATTGCTGCACTTGATGGTGTCGCACCGGTTTTCTCTGTTGCAAGGACACGTGTCGCAGACTCTAGGCCGGAGCATTCTTGCGCTTCTTCTTGTTATGCTTGCCTGCGTTCCTGACTGTGTCCATGACATCGGCATCATCCTCGAAGTCGTCAAGCAGATCCTCAGAGACGCCGGCGGCAGCGGCAGCAGCGGCGGCAGCATTCGGTCTCGTATCCTTGATCACGGCATCATCATCATGATGGAATGCCTTTCGCATTTTGCTAATCTCGATTCTCTTGTCCACCATGGTACGAACTTTACCGAGGTACTCTGGATTCCGGCGCAGGGCGAACTCGAAATCGTCGAATTTGAGCTTCTGGCGCTTGGCAGTGTTCGCGTGCGCGCATGCCTCAAAACTTATTCCTGTAACAAATTCGGAGAGAATCTCGTCCATAACCTTGACGGTCTCTGGGAGCGGGTCGGGAACGTCGCCGTAAGCGTAGAGGAGATTGGAAACTGCGCACGGCATTAGATGCATTTCAGAGGATAGGATGATTGTAAGAGGGTATAACTCACTGTCCTTGGCTGGGAACGTCTCCTTGCCCACGTTCTTTCCAGCGCGCGCACGAGGCTCCATGGTGAAGAATGATGTTGAATCAGCGTTGACGAGGTTGAGGACGTAGCAGAATGATGTATCGAGCAGGGGTTGTTCTGTGGTGGAGAGCTGATCCAATTGTACCCCAAGGTCTCAAGTATGAGGTACTTGAGCGCAGGTGGGGCCAGTTGAAAAGGAAGCAGCTTGCGCAGTCAACCATACGTTTGAGAAGAAGGCCGACGAAGGTTTTGAAGTCGACTAGAGTGCTAGTGAGAAAAACAGAAGTGAATCGCTTTCGATGGCAAACACTGAAGTGATAATGTCGAAGCGGCAGTTTGTGGTTGAAGATGGTGAAGGTAGGTCGTCACGGTCGATGATTCAAGTACTCCGTACCTGGTAGGCACTTATCGGGATGTGGGCCCAGGCAGGCGCCCCAATTTTAGTGCAGGGAAAGAATCGCTTGCGACAACTCGGTCATTGGGAAGGCTGAACAACTGTCAACTTGACGTCTGATCGCTGCAACGCTTGCCCAACACATAATCATCAGCTCAAATTTGGCAGGCATATCGATTTCAGACTTCACGAAATATTATAGACAGCCAGAGCTTCGTATATTGAACGAAGCTGCAATACCTTGACCGAACCTACGACACCAACTGCGCAATTCTCTCACGTCATTCCGCGAAATGGTTAGTCATGCTGCTGGTCGTGCCTCGTCTCTTCAGGTCTATCGCTAATCACCAAATACTAGTCCGCCCTCTTCAACTTTCAGTCCCTCCTTCTCGTCATCCTCCTCTTCATCTGCACGAGCACTTATGTGCACGGTTTGGCCCCGAAGTTCATGAACAACAACAAGCAGGGGTAGGCGGCCCTCGCAGTACCTGGGACTTGTAACGAGCTGATAGCTAATCATGTTTGCAGGTTCATGGGACCGTTCTGGAAAGCCGCGAGGATAGGAGAACGACTGAGTCCGTACATAGCGCTGTGTTGCACGGCCATGGCAGTATGTCGGCTTTCTTTCTATAGTCTACCCATCATGCTATCCTATTGACATTCTTCATCTAGATCAGTTTGTTAGTCCGTTAGAGCGGTCGAAGAACTTTATCGACGCGATGTATATGGGAGGAGTATGGAAATATCCTGGGATTTCCGACGTCGATCGAATGCGTCATCGTCTACGGACAGCGAACCTGGATTGTTTGCACATGCCGCGCGGGGTGTACACCCCGAGTCTACATCTAATATTAGGCGGGCAGTTGGTTTAAATCGCCAGGATGGACGGTATACTCTAAACTGCACGGCATTCCTCGTGTTGTCGGATCCCTTAGGCGGGAATGGCTGAAAAGGATTGGGCATGGTTGGCAAGGCGACGTAGCCTGAGTCAGGTGAAACTGTCTCGGCTTACGACAAATGAGGAATGTGGGCGGTGGAAGTTGGGTTGGAGGGAGCAACATGTCTCATTTTGATACTTGACCGATGTGTCTCAAAGCAATGGGGCTGAAAACGCAATCGGGTGCCGCTCGCACAGCGTTTGACACCAGCAGCTCTGTGATGCCACGAGGCTGCCAATTTCAACACCCAGCCTTGTTTTCAGTCCTTGCAAGATACCCAATCTAGACACCTCAATCCCCGACAGAAACATATGTCTATTGTAGGGCCGAACTTCAAATGGGCGCACGAAGAGCTCGAGTTACAAAGTCGAGCGGAGTCAAAGGAGAGCTGTGGAATGCCGATAACCACCACGCGCTTAATATGCAATCAACCTTATGCCGAATCTGGACGACTGCCCTGACCTGCCTCTATACATATAATATCTCAACATTTTGTCGTCGAACTGCGGGATTCACTACTATTGAAAGACGAAAATAGAGGTAGCCCCCCTGCGTCGGGTCGTATCTTCATCTATCATGTTTTCTATTAGTGGCGGAATGAACTGCAAATAATGCCCGTCTAAATTCGGCACCTTTTCATGTCAGAATTGGTCACCACTCTTTGGGATCTGGTCAGCACCTAGCACACTGGGAAGCAGCTGTGCTGACCACAGTTAAACGAATTGTACTACTTTGCGGGCCGTTGGTCGTGCCTTCTTCATGTGCTCCTGTCCAGGTGCCCGAAAAGCGGCATCTTGACGTTGCAGGTGGTGCCTACAAAGGCATTAGTTTCACAGCAATGTTCCCTACATTAAACCAGAAGGGAATTCAAAAGAGGCAGCCAACCTATAAGCGAAATGAGGTCAATACCCTCTTTCAAGATCTGAAAATGGGGAGTGCTGAATCTCAAGTCACTATCTATTACCCTCTATGTTCGGAGTCCTCCGTAATAAAGGATGAGATTTGGGAAATTGTCCGAAGGGGTCCGACCACACCGGTCCGGCTGACAGGGGATCTTGCTCAGGCCGTTTCTTTGACCCCGACGCAGCGCGATATGGGTGATCATGTAATGGCTGGGTTTGGATGAGATTGTTACTAAATTCATCTCAGCGCCGGGGCTGCTGGTTCGAGTTTCACACTTGCGCATTTCTGTGGTGACGAGAAAACGGCTGTGATGAAACAGGCGCCTCGCTCGTTTGAGCCACTCAGGAGCGGGATATCCTCCGACTACTACTGAAGTCGCAACAACGCTTGCTTGCCGCAGGCTGGCCGGAGATAGATGACACGCGGCGCGAGACACTACTGCCCAGCACTACTCTATCTGAGGTGTAACGTACATTAGGACGACGACATGGTGAGCCTTAGGTTGGGCTCCGGACTGGGGAAACAATCGGTTGCTGCCGTGGACGGCTGGACATCGTCGAATCGGGTATTTGAACCGGTCAAAAGTCGAGATTGAATACAACGGTCGCAAATGATCGAATAATTTTCTTGCGTGGGCGGGAAGGCTAGCGACGCTGCACTGAGCTGATGCCCGATGCTTGCAGGCAGCTTGGTGTCGCGAAGGCACGCATACATAGTATCATGTGCCTCCAAGCAACGGCTCCTAGCAGCTTACACCTCGGGACGCGGAAGCTGTGCTAGCACATGCCGTTTACCAGACGGGAGTGTCCTTCGGATATCTTCATAATGATTGCTCTGACCACTTCGCTGCAGTGAAAAATAAGAGAATCACACCGAGTCAACTGAGTCAACTGAGTTTGGCACACTAAAGCGCACATGCTACGGTGTGTCGTTGTTGTCACCGTCGTCAGAGTGCGGAGGCTGAGTCATGAAATAGAAGAACCCTATCGATCTTCTAGCTCCTTGGCGCATAAGCCTGGGGTGGGTTAAATGCCTAGTTGAAGTTCGTGTCTCTCGATATCGAGCTGCAGACAGCCGACACGATGGACTGTGTGACACCGCTTATTTCCATGCAATGAATGCGGAGCAAACACAAACAGTTGACAGCGATGAAGATAACGGTTGCATCGACAGTGGCGTTCCAGATACCGGAAGCAACCACCAAACCTTGCCACCGCACTTCGTGGTCGCCACACACTCCGCCGGTCATGCATGATAATTTTGGATCTCCGTCGGGTGTCCTCCGGCCATCCGTTGAGAAAACCCACCGTGCAGCTGACTGTCGGTTGGTGCAGAGGTCAGCCCTGCAGAGGGACTTGGTCTTTTTTCATAGTTGTGGTGCCACGCATTCAGTCGTCTGATTTAGGTATTGGATTCACTCCATAATTGGTCCGGCCGCCATCACCTTGCGAACAAGCGTACCGCCATCAAGATTGATGGAAACCAGCATTCGCTTCGCCTCACCGCTAGGGAGAAGTCAGGAAAGCCTCGAGCTGGACCATGGGCCACTACTTTCCTCCCACCTTACGATCAGCCTCGTGCTGAAGTGGGTCTGCAATACGTAAGTAGAGTAGCCCGTCGCGGCTCCATGTTGCAAGACAGCGACCGGGTGAATGCCGCCACGGACCTACGGCAGTGTCAAAACACGCCGTATCGTATGTCTCTGGCCGCCTCCTCTCTCTCACTTACCCCGATGTTTCGTCGAGCAAAGGTTTGAACGGTCACCTTTCAAACACGCCTTGACTCATGCCAGCTTGTCTTTACCGGGGGCCCACCACACTCATGCCTTCTAAGATATGTAGACCTTGCAGTTCAACGTCCTGCAGCAGCTCGAGGCTTTCGCACCATGACGTCTGTGCTTTGCAGCGTACTATTAATTTCATGACTTGGCTAATAATCTGCTCAAGACTGGACGAGTATGTCGGCTCCGGTCACCGGCCTTTAAAGCCTCAACGCCGTTCTCTCCTCGTAATGGGCTTGCATTGAGGCTAGGGTTGTGGGTAGTGTAGTCAATGTAGTCAAATGCACATGCAAGGCCGGTTGTTGATTAATGCATACCACCACGACGACGAATCGACGATGTTAGCACTGAAGGGCGATAATCCGTATTGCGTGACAGGCAATCCAAGTGTGATGACGCCGATTGTATTTTCGCGGACCAGACGGAGCCTGCAAATCTCGGCGCTCCTATCTCGCACGCCTCCCACATCTTGTCTGCTAGCTATTGACTCAATTTAACAGGTGCAAGGTGGTGATAAGTGTGTCAATACCCCGGCATTTGCATTGGCACATACGATAGTCATCAAGCGATTCAAGCTTGGCCGCAGCCGGCGTTGCGTTTGTGAACAATGACTGCAATCCTTGGGCGAGGCTAGTCGCTTAAAGCGCAAGGCCAGCAAGCCAGCTAATACGCACGCACCTGGCATTTATTGCATGCAGGGAATTGCGGCTTCCGCCGAATAGACCATTGGCTCATCCCCCTGAATGGCAGCTGGGCTAGCTAATACGCACGCACCTGGCATTTATTGCATGCAAGGACTCTGCGGCTTCCGCGAATAGACCATTGGCTCAACCCCCTGAATGGCAGCTGGGCTACCCTTGATAATGTACCAGCGTATTGGAAACCCTCTTTTTTTTCCTGCTCGAGAAGGGAATGAATCCGGACTCCCATCAAATCAAATCCACTTCAATGGGAGCCCAAACGGCCGTCTCCAGGATTCTCAATGCCTACAAAACATCTCGAGGCATCCACTTTGTTCTTTTTTCCCTTCTGGCTTGGAACAGGGGCGTCACAATTCCCATTTCCCGCAGCCGTCCCAAGTACAATTGTAGTGCGATGTACATTAGAGTTCCTAATAATAATCTCCCCAAGCCAGTAATTGTCAGCTGTGGTGGCCGAGATTGGGGCGGATCTGACCCGAAGGACGGGCACTACCAACATTTTCATACACGTCGATTTTTCATCTCAACTCTCCCAAAGCTAAGCACAAGCAGGCACCCAACACGACTGACCATGACTTGTGTACATTGTGAGTACCGTAGATATTTTAGTGGAGGATGACAGGGGGTCCCTAGCTTTCATGTATCGTCCCATCAACGGGTATTGCCTGTAGTCACCGCTGATCCTCAAGTGACCACCCACGGCAATGGAGAATGGAACCGTCGCCCTTGGGCCCTTCCCTCGTGTCGAGCGCGAAACCGACGTCTGAGTCGCCGTTCTCGTTCACCTTGCCCCGACTCCCTCCAATGCAAATTTGGGAGGAATCCGTCCCCTGAGATGTGTGCCTGCTACCAGCCATTTTCGCGCTGGCGCATAGGATTTGATGTATCTGTCCGCGAGAGGAGGCGCCAAAAGGGCCCGTTTTCCCAGGGATTGACTGGATGCAGCGCGCGTTCCAGTTGCGCGATGCCGCCAAAGCACACTCGCCCCAAAGGCCAAGCCGGCAAGGCATACTTTAAGAGCCACGGTACGATCGTCCAAGGTGTGGGTGCGATGGCGCATTGAAGTTTCAATGCTTCATATTTCTTTCTCATTTGCCCCGAACTCCCATGTCTGTGCCCCCTTACCACTTGACCCGTGGGTACCTTTCTAATTTGGCTTTGCCCGGATTGATTACTCCTTCTGGGAGAAAGGGACCTGAGTCTTCAATGTATTTCTCTCTCTTCTTCTCTTTTCCTTCCCCTTTCGACACAAGACTATTCACACATGCCAATTGTCGTTCCTGGCCGTCTGCAGCAAAAACATCTTGCATTGTCGTCCGCAGTTACCTTCCTTTGTTGCTGCTGCTGGTTGGGCCATTCCTACTTCGTTACATAGCACACTCCTTTGGGAAAGCCAGTCCTTGTCTAGTCCTTCCTTGAGGATTCCTGCAAACATCCATAGCTAGCGGTTGCCAGTTGGCTAGGTTTGACTTGCTGTCACTGCCCAACTCACACCTAACATTGATTGATGTACGTGTAAGCCCCGTTAGCCCAAGCCGCTTTCCTACATATCACAAAGCAACTCGACGTCCTCTCGAATCAGAGCCGGGCTTTGCTGTTACCAACCTGCAAGCTCCCGGTTCACGAGACCACCAGACTGTCCAACATCAAAAGCAGCAGCTGTTTGCAATTCGTCTCGTCATATAGAAACCTCGCTGACCCGCCTTGGGGAAAATTAGCCACACGCACTCCTTCGGTCTTCCGTAGCCAACCCGCCGATCTGGACTTTCCGAAACCGGTTATCTTTTGGACATATCCACTAATTGCTCCGTTTGTGCTTGTGCAACATAAAATTACCAGCTACATCTTGTGGTGAATCAATTTCAACTGGGGTGAGGAGAGAAAGAAGGAAACCCAAAATAGAAGGATTCGCAAGATGGGCGACCAAGGCACAGGTGGTATCGAGGGCAGGATGGAGAGATCTGCGAGACGCTCGATTTCAGAAGCGAACCCAAATACGCATGAAGACCAGATGCAGAAACAGAGCAACCAACCAGAAACGCCCAGTCCGGAGCCCGAAAAGCAAACCGAGTTTCACCAAGTCAACTCACCCCGCCACTTATTCACACCTCCGCCTCCCGCGAGCGCACTATCAAGAAACCCGTCTACGAGCTCAAACACATCCGAGGAGTGGTCAAGTAGGCCGCAAAGAAGCAGCGCCCATCCGCGTAGAAATGAATTGCTAGTGGACAGCCGCGGCCGCAGGCCATTAGAGCCTCCCGTCACAAAAACCACCCTGAGCGAGCTGGATGTGAACAAAATCATCCACAACCCAAAGTTACGGCACGATATTAACTTCGACCCGGAACTGCACTTCAGACCCAACCTGGACGGAGAGAAGGGACGGAGGAAGCAGGACAAGGCCAACCAATTCTGGACCACACTCAGCGAGCAGCTGCAGCAGTTTGTGACGGACCCGGTGACATTTCAGAGCCAATACAGCGGCAAGGAGTGGTGTCTGCCAATATTGCTGAGATCAGTCAAGGAAATCATCCAAACGCTGGTGCCTGCTAGAGACCGTGCCTATCTCGACGAGGGGCTGAATGTTGATCTGATCATGCAACAATTCCACAAGGGAATCGCCGATTTAGAAAAACTCGCCTCGTGGCTGTCCAATGTCCTCAAATCTCACTGTGCGCCGATGAGAGATGAGTGGGTGGACGAAATGTACAACCAATTGACCAATGGCAACCGAACAAATGACATGGAAGAGCTGGTGCAGGGGATGCGGAGCTTGTTGAGCGTCCTCGAGGCGATGAAGCTGGACGTGGCCAACCATCAGATCCGCTGTCTGCGACCCATCTTGATCGAAGACACAGTCCATTTCGAAAAGCGTTTCTTCTGGAAGAAGATTCAAACCGGGAAACTGGACCCCCAATCCGCAGAACACTGGTATGTTCTGGCCCGACACGAGATCTCTCCGAGCCATGCATCCAGGATCGCTTTTGGGGAGATGGCTATCTTCTTCGAGGCCCTGTCGAGACTCATTTTGCCGTCAAACTCGGATCAGTTTCCTCAGACATTCCTCTTCGATGAGGAGCGCTTGTTGAAGCTCCGCACCGACATGCTCGACGCTGTCAACCTGGAAATATGTATGCGGTTGTACGAAAGATTCGAAAGGGAGTACCGATTTCACGCAACACCTACTTTGAGTGCCATCGGAACATCTTTTTTGGCAATGCCTTTTTCGGATGCTTCCGGGTTCTTGACCTCGGGCTCGGATGACGAAATCTCGGAGTTCAACTTCAACGACCCACCACCTTCACGGCCCTCGAGTCTGATTTTCTCGTCAGCAGGCTCAGCTCACTCATCGCCGCGCTCCTCTATGATACTGCCTGCAAACCCACCGCCGAGAGTGGACACCAAGGCAAAGTCACGTGAACTCTACAACTCTCTGGTGGCACTGCTTCAAACGTCACCGCCTAGTTCTCGCTCGAGTCAGCGATGGAAAGCGATGAAGGATTCGTTGGCTGTCCAGATCTTCCGATTTACAGATGCGCCTGCCGAGGCGCTGCTTCGACTGGAAGAGCAGCTCGATCAGCATCTTTGCGAGCCCGATTCCTACCTCTTCCAGGAAGTTGAACAGCACTACCACACCCGCCTGGTTACCGAGCTTCAACAACGTGCAAGGGAGCTGAAACCCCTGACGGGCGTCGGACTCTTCTCGGTCGCTACTGGCGGCCGGGTTCACACATCAAGCCGTACATCGGATGGACCGAGGGACAGGGTCCCCGAGCGCGATTCACACGAGAGCTGTAGCCGGGAAGTCCGGGAAGATACCGGCATGGAGGACATGGCCACCAGGCTGACACACCTTGGTCTCCTCCACTGGAGAGTGTGGTCGCAGTTGGTCTACCAGGGAGAGCAAATCGACACCGAGATGACTTTGGACAACGCGCCTTGAGCTCTGATGGGATCACCATCAGCCACTTGCAGCCAACCCTTGCGGAATACACTTTTGCTACCACAGCAACGCGCTCACTGACCGTTATATCATTCGAGCACTGCCGGGGAGAACAAGATGGCATTACTAATACTGCGTAATCCGAGCCACCAAGGCTCTTGTCCTGGCGATGTTCCATTCATTCAGCACACCCTGGTCGGCGTTCTCCCACTTACCTCTTCCACGATTCATCATCACACATCAATACCCCCGACATAAACACTTCTAATCACACATTACTGGTCTTGTTACCAGTCTGAGAAAAGATCCAGCTTTTCCATATTCATCGGCATTCACACGGGGTTCAGGAGTAAACCAGGTCAACAACAAGCTTTAGAAAGTTGAATTCCTTATTTTATTTTTTTGAACGAGGGAAGCAACGCAAAGCAACGCAAAGCAACGCTTGAGGGTGTTTTTGGTGTGTCTTGCTCTAATACCCCTCCTCTCCCGTTCCGGCGTTTTTGGGGGAATTGAGCATATGTTCTGTTTCGTTGCCCTGAAAGGGCAACACACTTTTTCTTGGCTTTTCATCAAGGGGAGGAAGGAATTTATTTCTTACACACGCAACATTGGGATGGCGCATCAGAATTGGGTGGTAGACTTTTTTGTTGCCCTTCCTTGGTGGCGGCGCGCCAGCAAGGTAAGGCGGGCAGGGCCATGCAGGACACGAAAGGGCAGATGTAGATAGGGTAGTCCAATAGAGAAAATCAAACAAAACTCCCCTGCATTCGCGATTGCTTGTTTTCCGAAATTCGCTCAGTGAACTTTTCACTAAAACAACCCCCCCCTGTACAAGTTCTCCTAGATGTGGTGTGGTTCGGTGGCAGCAGATTGGGGCGCCCGAAAAGGGTAGCTTGTAATAATTCCGTGTTACCCAGAAGGCACGGTGGTGAGTGTCGCTTCAGGCGCGAGGGGAGGGCTGCTGAAACCGGACTTATGGTGCAAGCTGTCTCAGCTGAGGCGCCGCCTCAAATCTCCTCTTTTTGTGTGCTGCGAGACATTCATATCTACAGGTAGCTATGATTGGTTGGTCTTCACAATGATCCCTCGTTTAATCCTATCATAATTGTTCGATATGTCAGTTGTAACGGAGCTGCGTATGCGTCACCTGTGACATGGCCGGATGACTTGCCAGCTGCAAGAAGCAGCGTTTGCGTTTAGGGCAGGTCGGATGCAACACGGACAGCTAATGGATAGTGATGCTTTGTGAGCCGCAAACCCACTGCTGATGCCTCAAAACGTTGTGGCCTCCCTTTGGCTAGTACTTGGAGATACTTGCCACTAATCTCATCGCCATGGAATACAATACGAGGTACACAACGCAAACTCCCTCGACACTCCTGTCTGGTAAACATGCGGTTCGATTTCAACGGCATTCCTACCTCTTTGTAGTCAAGTCCCACACAAGGAAACCGAACCATGAACCGACATCATCAAAAAATTAGGGTTTGTCATTAACGTCTATCATAACACACTTATTCCCTAGAAGCCCCACTCACGTTACTGCCTACACACATTAAATCTCGCCACACTCGGATCATGATCTGATACCTGGTCGTTATAAGCCGCCCACGTATTGACATGTACATGCTCAAACTCAGGCTCCGTGTTAGCCAGGGCGGGGCTCACGAACATGTGGTCGAGCTCCTGCGAGTTCATGTCGTACAGGTAACTATATCGCTCCAGGACATCGATGCCCGCGACCTCATCGAGGTCCTGCATCTTGGACAGCGACAGGAAGTCCAGGATGGGCTTCGTCACGGGGTACTCGTTGAAGTCGCCGGCGGAGATGATGTAGGCTGACGGGTCTTCGGCGAGGATTTGGGCGATGAAGGACTGGATATGATGTTAGGAATCTTTTTCTTTCGTTTCTTGTTCACTCTGGTAATTCTTTGGAAAAAGGGGTCTTGGACTTACAGCAGTTACCTCCGCCTGCGCCTGCCTCGCAGCCAGAGCACCATTCACGGGCGGACGGGCGTCACCATGCATCGAAGAGCCGCCCCCCTTGGAGCTCCAATGTACATTCACCGTGAAAAAAATATTATTACCATCGACCGTCTCCCACGCCGCTACAAGCGGCTTCCGGCTTGCCGTCCACGCGGCGTTAGCAGGGTCGATCCGCCCTGGGTTGTAGCTCAGTTCCGGGCCGGGGAGCACCTCAGTCGCTGTTGTAGAGTTTCCCGGTTTGGGGTTGCGCAGCTGGACGACGGACGGATTGAATAGGTACGCAACCCGAATGTTACCACCAGGAGCGCCACCGTCGGCCCCATCGACGGGGGAGATGTAGGTGTAATTGTAGTTCACCTCGCCGTCGAGGGATGCTATGGCAGCCGTCAGCGCAGAGAGGGATAAGTCCGAGGCGACGGTTCCGTCGTTGGTCTCGCCGTTGTTGTCTTGGATTTCCTGGATAAAGAGGAGGTCGGGGGAAAGAAGGTAGTTCACGATGTGGGCGGCGACGGCCTGGGTGTGCGCCGTGTTGGAGGGCGCGAAGTTCTCAACGTTGTAGTCGCCTACGGTGAGGCCGGAGCAGGAGCCGGCGCTGGTGAGTGTCGTGGGCGGGGGCAGCGATGGGGTCAAGGACGAGGTTACGGTGACTTTGGTAAGTGGCAGGATGTAGTAGAAGCCAAAGGTGTAAGTAACCACTCCTGTTATGTCTTCGAGCGTGTCGCCCAGCTTGATGGTCGTGGGGCTGTTGGTCCCGTCGAGGGGGTCGCCGATGATAATAGCCTCGGGGTTTCCATCTTTGCTCGTGAGTGTCACGCCGTCGCGATTGTTGTCACCTGTGGTGTTCCAGGCACCCACAACCCAGGTCTCGCCGTACGAGTTGGGTCGCGACACGGCGTGCGGGCTTTTCACCGTCACCAGTTGTCCCACAAGACTCTCCCAGAAGTCGAGGCCGTACTTGGTCGGCTCCAGCACCGGGTTGATGACGGAGATCAAGTTCTGGTTGTTCGGCACTCCGAACACATCGCCCGCGTCAAGGCTGGTGTATTGCTCCGTCGGCGGGCTTAGAGTGTCCACCCCAATCACACGAGGCGCTACCTCGACTCCGTGCTCCAGGATCGCCGAGACCACGGGTGATGCGATTTCCGTGAGGTACAGGTACGAAGAGGTCGATCTGTACTCGCTCACTTTCCCACTCAGAACGATGACATCACCAGTGAGAATCGACGCGTTCTGTGCGAGCGCAGACCCAAAGACGTAAATGGCGTCCGACATACGCTCGTCGCTCGTAGGCGTGACATCTCGGATCCAGATGCCGCTCGGGCCTTTCGCCGTGACGATACCCGTAAGGTTCGTAAAGGTCGCGCCGTTGTAGGGCGACAGGAAGTTCTTCCCATTGATTTCGGCTACCGTTAGCGCTGAAGCGGCACCAACAAGGAGAGAGCTGGTGAGCCACCCGCACAGGGAGGTGACCTTCATGTTGTCTGGGACTCACTCTGGGGTGGTCAACTAGGATCGAGGAAAGAAGCCGCCGTATCCCTCCATCTTTCTAGAGTAGAAGTGCGAGAGTGTCATATTTGTAGCGTTCGTCCGTTTTCCATATTTCTGCCTAGGTGGCCGCAGCCGAGATGAAAAGTGGATGGCATCGCGCTCAGCTATCGCAACTGATAATCAATGATAGGTTGCTGTCAGACAGCCCGGGCAATACGGGTGATGGTAGTATAGATTAAGGACCGCCCAGGTCTCGATCAGGAAATAGACAGCTGGAGGAATTGACCAATCCACTTCAACATACCCAGATCGTGCCCGTTCAGGCCTTGCCTGAAAGCGAAGGTGTCCGGCATCTTTTTGGCCGCACCCTGAAGGCAAGCGGCTTGGCGAGATGCTTCGATGCGGGACGCCTCTAATCGCAGGAGGTTCAGCTTCCCTGTGTGATTGACCGACTGCCAATTTGAGGGGAAACTTCCTTAGATGCGATTGAGAAAGCTGGTACTGTCGGCACGGGTCCTTTGAGCGTGTAATTCTGATGCTGCATGCGGTTGAGCTTCATGGTTGAAATACACGTGCTCGCATTGCTGCGGAAATAACATTGTTCACCATCACCGCCAAGCTGAATGCATGTAACCCAACACGGAGAGCAAGTCCCCGCTCGGCCCCGAGTTAACGGTGGAGCGCCGGTAACCGCCGGTAGCGCCACGGTTGAAGATCCGAGTAAAGGTAAGCTGAACATGTTGATAAGGTTATGCCCTCTAAGCATCCACATGGTAGCAACCGAGATCGCCACATTGGAACGACGCCGGCTTTAACTGGAGGGTCCGTCATAAAAGAAGTTTAATGGGATTGGCAAAACGAAAGTTATACTGTGCCTGCGATCAATAGACGATGTAAGATAGAAAGCAGCTATATTGAGCCGCAACTCTGTTTTTACAACTTTTTATACGTTTACATGGGGTCTCAACTTGGTCTAAACCAGAAGCATGTTTGTTGTAGAGGATCCGCACCATGGCCTGCAGCCATACTTGTATGAGAAGTTTATAAGGATTCGGTCTCTCTTGTGGTCATTCCCATTCTTATGCCGTCAAATCGAGAATGCAATTTACACAAGGGCTAATTGCCAGCTCAGTGAGCGTCTAGTATTATAGAAGCAGAAAGAAACAAGAAGTGGGTGTGTTTCTCCCGTTAAACTAGAAGAGCAGGTGACATGCTGTTCCCGGATATCACGAAGGTATCCTATATAGATATTACGCAAACAGCCAACGGATATGCCGAAGAACTGTACGGATTTTGATACCAAAGGTGTCCGTATAGTACTGACCGTTTCGCATGATCAGGATACATTGACATGAAGCTATTATCTCTACCTCTAGTACAAGTGTGGTCACCTCACTAAGAGAAAGAAGCAGCTGCTGAATTACAAGCTCCCGTTTCCCTGCGCATTACAAGCCAGTGTCCCAAAGCCTCAGTATCTTGCATAATACTCATGCACCATAGTATGCTGGATTCTGGGTTTATAAGAAGAATTAGTCCCTGGCATATTACGACGTGTATAGCGGAGGAGACACTGCACGAACAGTATGCCTCTTCTCCATCTAGCGGCCAGGGTACCCCACACTTGAGCATCGTTGGTGGGGTTCTATGCAGGAAAGGTTATTTTGAGAATCCGATCTCCAGAAAATTTCATCTCCCATCAGAGCCCGGCGCATTCAACGTTGCTTCAGGACAGTCAGTGCAGGATGCACTCACTCATCCAACCCAATGCTTGGGTAGCAATCAAGCTTCCTTCGGGGGATTTAAAAGTGCTCCAGGTCACTCCCAATACGTAAGTTCTCCTAAATAGAACCTACCAAGGGCAATCAATCACTGCGCAATCCATTTATCGACATGTCCATCCTGTGTTGCGTCCTTACTAATCCTCGACTTACAGCACTATTTCCCTAGGGAAATACGGTTCCTTCCCAAGCAACTTGATTATACATAGACCATACCATCTTACCTACGAGTTAGAAGACAGACGCGAACCCGAAATCTTCAACCGTTTACGCATCGTCCCCGCCTCGGAACTCTACAGCGACATAATTCCAGCCGAATCCTCGACATCTTCAGATGCGGCAACGCCAGTACCTGAAGAAGATGCAGGGACCGTCATTCCGACCGGGGTTGAGTATTCGCTCGTGGACCCGGACTCTGGCGTCGTGTTGGCTAAGACCAACCGCGCAGAGCTGGACGCTTCAGCCCGCCAGAAGCTCAGTATGGACGAGATCGAGGCATTAAAAAAAGACGCTACTGGCGCAGGGAAGGACTTGATTGCGAAATTGATGCTTTCACATACGGCGCTGGACCAGAAGACGGAGTATTCGCTGGCCAAATACAAGCTGCTTAAGACCAAGAAGTATATCCGGAGATTCAGTGTGCTACCCATGGACGTACCACTATTGGACCACTTTCTACTGGAAGAGAAGGACCCGCTCAAAATCTTGGATATGAGGGATGAGATGATCGCGTTACTTGGCTGCTGGGCGAACGTGCACTATGGGGGGCGGCATCGGTGTGAGAAGGAAGTCTCTCACGTTGATGACGCACAAATAGCTGAGGATTCCGAGCCCGGTACTGGGCGCTGGCTTGTCTTGGATGACACGGGCGGCTTACTTGTAGCAGCCATGGCAGAGAGGATGGGCATTTTGTACCCGTCTGATAACGGAGAGTCACTGCAGAAGTATTTGGGGTCCCAGCAGCCAGCAACTCGCCCAAAAGCTTCTGTAACCGATGGTGGCGCGGGAAAACAAGATGCATCTTCGAATCCAAGCGCCTCCGCCGCGAAAAGAGAATCTCCGGGTAAACTGGAATCGTTACCCGACCGAATCGCCACCAAGGCAAACGCGGATACTGATATGAAGCTGGCGTCAAATCCATCGTTGCCTGAGGCAGAATCGGCTTCTCTGGTGAAACAGGAGTCTACTTCGAATGCGGCAGCATTTTCGGCGAAAACAGACACTGCGGTCTGTCAAAGCTCAGAAGGAAAGCCTAAGAGACATCCAGATGGCAGACACCGCGGCGATGATATGAAGGTCCCGTATGCGGATTCCAATACTTTAACTTTGATCCACGCCAACTCGCAGCCGAACCTCACTTACCTTCGATACTACGATTTCGACATCGCGAGTCCTACACAGACGGTGGCGCACCCACTTGCAACAAATCTCATGACGCTCTCTTGGCTACAGCTGCTGGACCCTTCCGCTGATACAACATACAGCGCAGAACCAGCAGTGGTTGACGCAGAGGAGTTGAAAACATGGAAACCAAACCGTCGCGGGAACTACCATCGCAAGAGGCGCCGCTGGGCACGCATTCGTCATATTGTAGACACGACAAAGAAAGGCGGGTTTTCGGGTTTAGTTGTGGCGAGCACAATGGATCCCGTATCTATCTTGCGACATGCTATTCCGTTGCTTGCAGGCGGTGCGCCAATTGCAATTTACTCACAGTCCATCGAACCACTCACCGCTCTTGTCGACAGCTATAGTATCGGACGACGGGCGGCGTGGATATCCAACCCACCCGAGGAGGCCGAAGGCAAAACCCCAGAGGAACTGGAGCAATGGGCTGGAACCGAAGAATTCCCTTTAAACCCCACATTATTGCTGGGAGCTGCGGTACAAACAAGCCGGGTCAGGAAATGGCAAGTTTTGCCCGGAAGAACACATCCATTAATGACGAGTAAGGGAGGTTCTGAGGGTTACATTTTCACTGCATGGAGAGTTAGGCCTGCAGAGGGCAAGGTGGAAGCTAGAGGAAAAGGCAAGCAGAGAAAACGGAAGGCTGACGAGCAGGTCAGCTGAGCCGCTTGAGGATGGAATAGACTTTACTGGTCGGTAGCCTCGACTTCACATAGAGAGACCGGCACCTGGATCGTCATAGCCTCATGATACCCCCGTGTATAGAGCTTTTCTGTCAAGCGCGATCCCCAGGGATTAACTCGCTCCTTCGCCGCCATATTTCTCATACACAACCACCCCGTGTAACTCCTCACAGGCTCTTGCCCATAAACTTTCGCTTCGTAAAACTCAACCACCACTTGCTCGGCTTTCCATCGCCACCGTCTTCGTACACCCTCGCTAATAACCGCGTCGCCAATTCTTGTCGCACTTGGGACAAGTACTGTCTTAGCTGTTCGGCATCTTGTCGGTCTCGTGGCGGCTCATACATCTATTCATGAATTAGTCACCAGTCCGCAAGATCCCAACTCCCCTACAGTCCTCGCCCGTTCACATCACCCAGGCCCCGAGACTTGTACTGCAATCCGTGACTCACCTGATTCAAGGGAAACCCTGGGTCTCCCGGGATCGCAAAGTTGAGATCCAACGCCGTGTTCAAGACTTCCTTCTGGGCGTCCCGAACGCCATGGTGCGGCCGGATTTTGCCAAGCACCTCGCTCACGAACAGGATGCCGTAGATGAGCAGCCTGTCGGCGGGGCCCTGGATCTCAAAATTGCGGAAGAAGGAGTTGGCGCGGAAGAGCGACAGCACCTCGTCGAGGATGTCGTACGACTCGGCGTCCGGGTCGGGTGACTCGTTGGCGGGGAGGGGAGGCGAGGGAAAGGGCAGCACGTAGGCTGGACCTCGGGTCTTCGTGCGCAGGGGGAGGAGAGGGAAGTTGCCGACTAGACGGGGCACGTTGGGGTCGTTGTTGAACATAGAGTTGTAGGCCTGGGAGTCCGTCAGAATAATAGGCTACGGTGAGTCCTCTGCGAGGGCTGAGCGTAGTTATTGGTTGGGGCGCGGGTTGGTAGATAGAAGGGCAATAGACCAAGACTCACCGGCATCGTGGCGGGTCGATAATGCTCTGCACTACAATACTGCTCTGAAGTGGATGACGTTCGTGGAGATGAGGCTTTCGGTGTCTGCTCCCTCCTATCGTTCTGTAGAGCTGTCCAATTAGAGGGGCACCCTTGACGAGTGACGTTCTTCTCGTCTTTGTCGGCTAAACCACGGTGCCACTTGATAGCTTCCAGGGCCGTTGCAGGCGGTTGCAATGAGCCACTCAGCCACGTCTGAGGTCGGAGTTGAACTTGAATTAGGCAGCCACAGGCTCCATCCCTGCAACCTCCTTCGGACAATCGTCACTCCTGTCCCCATGAGTCGCAGCTTCCAACTTCTTGGCATCACGATTGACAAATTCCTGCTCCAACCGGTGCTTGCCGGTCTGGGTAGGTCGGAGCTTAGCAGGCAGGCTAGCAGGGATCAGAATCAAGTGACAGCGCGATCCGCTCGCAGCATTCATACACAAAAGAGGCGCGTTGTCCATTTGCCCCTCGTCGCGCTCTCCCCTGATTCCTCTCCCAATTCTTCCCCAAACCCGGACTACCCTGTCTTTCTTTGCCGCCGGGTACGGGTGTCTCACTCTCGTCGCATCACCAGACCTCGAATATTTTGAATTTTTGGAACTTTTTTGATGATTCGCTCTATCGACACCAATAAACATCATTTTACAGTATACTTAGGCCTTTGCAGTGGTATTTGGGGCGGGCTTTCCAAGATTTCAACCCGAGACAACACATCCTTGCCACTTTGGGCGCACGCACAGAACGGCGGTCAATTGACGACTACGAAAAGCCATCCCCAACGTAATTATTCAAGTGCGTTCGAAACACTACTCTTCAACCGATGCGACCCGGGGACATGGCAACCACGACAATGACGTCCACAACGGAGAAGAAGCGCCCGAGGAGACCGCGTCGAAATCACATCGTACCCGAGTCTGGGTCACTTTACGACGTCATGCATGAGCACCAGGGCCTTTCGCTCTTCGTCCTACCGATCTGCTGGACCGATCTTCACACGCGACTGCTTGGCTGTCGCTTCGTCCAACTGCCGCCGCAAAACACTCCGACGCCGTCGTCATCGAATTCCCCGCGCAGATCGCCTGCACGAACATCGCCGACGGTTGTGGAAATTGGACGATACCTGGACACATTGATGACTACTGAGACGTCGCGCAACATCATGATGAAGAACCGCGCGTTAAGAAACATCATGATGACTCTATTTCCAGATCACCTATCGAAGCCAAAGGCAGGACTTGCAGAGCTGGACTTGCGGTTCGGGGGTCGTTTGTACCAAAAGGCAGTCAGATGCCAGGTTCTCTGGAAACACCCCGACGCATGCTTGTCCTTTGATTCGGCCACCACCTGGACATCGAGTCGATCTACAAACCAACTCCTCGCCTCAATGAACGTCACTGTTGCTGCAAACGACGCGCCAATACTGGCCTATGTCAGTCGCAGTAACCTCGACTGTATCAGGAATAACTGCTTCCGCATTGCACCCGGGCCTATGAAATCCTACAACGGCCCGGTTCATCAATTACAAAAGCTGCGATCGAAGCATCTGATACCCAGCAACCCCGACGAAGACCAGTACTTCATTGCGGCCATGATCGCTATGGCACAGAAGACAGTTTATGCGGATGGACTGAGGAGTAACATCATCTCACCCCGGGATGTCAAGGTTAGGTTATTCACAGTGTCGGAGGAGGAAAACACATTCCTCGTCTACACGGCCACCGTACCCGCGGCTTTCCTGATGATGTTCCACGAGCCGCATAAAGCGCCTCAGGAGAATGCAAAATTCGACATCGAGTTCACGTCGGTACCTGTTTGGCCAGTACTTGGTCTCAAGGAAAGATTGGGGAAGGCGCTTGGTGAGGAAGTTGTGGGCGGCTTCGATGAGCTCAACATTGAGACGTACGACGAGGAAGAAGAGGAAGAGTTGACATCCATTCCCCAGGTGACCACTTCGCCCAAGCGCAGGCGCGAGGCTCTGTCGGAAGTTCTTAACGCGAGCTTCTCAGAAGACTCAAACTGCGATGATCCCTTGGGGAAGCGAAGGTGTCTCGAAGGTAGGGTTGGCGTTGTTCGATGACTTCGCGGTGCCCTTTGTCGGAAGCTGCGTTTTGGGGAGACAGTTGCTGCGTTTGGGGGTATCAGATGAGCAGGCGAAAGGCGTTGAGGCCATTGTAGGCTGAGGAGTCTGAATGGCCAGCGGATGACGACACGAGATTTAGATTTGTTGATGACAAAACTTAAGACATGGCAAGCATGATGGGTTAAGGGAGGCTATACCATTCACGATGGCGTTTTTATGCATATCATGGCATCGGTGGGAAATGCTCGACACCTCAAACGAGGCGCGGCATTGCATTGCATGGCGACGCACACATTTGAAAACTTTGAGCTAGAAATTACGGGTTCTGCGAGAAATGGAATTTTGTGCTTGTTTATAGCAGCTTATGATTCAATTAGCTTTCGTTTATGACGCCGCGGTATACGGGCAGACAATGCATAAAAATGCCCGAGAGGATCGTCAGAGTGTGGCCCGGATACTGGTAATTTTACAAGTCGTTGGGTAGTGGGCGCTTTACGGTATTGCCCCGACGTCTTGAATGTGGCATGCGTGTTGGTCGAGGCTTGCACGTTGTCCCCTTGTGTCCCCTATGGTCTAACCCTGACAGTAACAACGACAGCAACCCCACTCATGCTCTCATATATCCCAAAGTCGTTTTGCCGGCGGAACGCAACCTCCTCGGCGGTGACTCTCATCTCCGTCCGCTCACCATCACCCACACCAACCCTTTCTTCGCTAAGCCCCGACACAAACCCGCCAGCAACGGACCCCCTCCCGCTCCGCGACGATTCGGACATAGTAGGGGGTTTAGATGACGTGCCAGCTGCCGGTGACCCCGTGCTGACGCTCCGCCACTTCCCCCATCCAAACCCCCTGCCCCCTTTCTTCTCCTTGTCAGCCGGTATCCTCTGCTCCACCGCAGTCTGTACCGCGCTTATCTGAGCTGCGGGAGAAGGCGTACTGCTTGGTTTCTCCTGCTGCGGCTGCGGCTGTGGCTGTAAGTACAATGCCAGCCGCTTCGCAAGATCCTCGTCCCGCCACCAGAATAGTTTGGAAGGCTCCGTGCTGCCAAACGAGCCACCGGAAGAGCCCCAGCGTCCCCAGTCGGTGAACTCGCGCGATCCTGTGGTTGTGGTTGGAGGTCCTGTGGAGCTAGGTTTCGTTTCACCCTTGCTATCCTTCCTCGCGGTAAGGATGGAGACCCGGAATACGCGCCCTATTTCCCCGCGCCGTAGCATGTCGTCAAGTCCACTAAGAACCGCATCTTCGGGCACTGCGGCTTCGGGGACGAGGGTCAGGGTTGCCAGGGGAGGGGCGATGGATTGGGCGCCTAGGTCCCTGAGGAAGGATTCTATGATGGGGACCAGGTGGTCGAGGAGGGCGACGTCGCTTGAGGTTTGCTGGGCGTTGCGGTGTTGTTGGGTTTGTCTGATGCGGTATGGGAGCGAGGAGAGGTGGTCATGTAGATGTGAGGTTAGGGAGTTGGGGTGGAACTGCGGAGTAGATGGGGCTGGTTGATATTGATTGTTCAAGGATGGGGGGGAGTAGGGGGGCGGCTGGTCGCCGTCTTCTAGTGGTGTTTCCATGTCCATAGAGGATAATTTGGTTCAGATGTGTAATGAAGTTCTCGGTGCTGACTTGATGGGGTAGGTGAAGAGGGCAAGCATTGGTTGTGACCGAGGAATGAGTTGGACTACACCTCTTCCCGACGGTGCTGGTACCTTGCCAGGTATCGTCTATTGTGAATTGTCCGTGAAGCTTACTTGGTTGTGACTATGTGGAATAGTGAGAACCAAGTTCTTGAATTTGCGGTCCACACAAAATCCCCGGAACCCAAAGTACACATTCCGAGGTCGAGTAATGCACAGAAACGTTCTAGAAGTCTGACAGACTCAGCATGGAAGCCGCGAAACCAACAATGAGAGTTATTTTGGAGACAAGCTCGGTCAACACAATTGTTGATCAGAATTCAGTTGCCAAGATGATTCGACCGTGGTATGGTCGGCAGAGTTAATGCATTTAGGTCCATGTACGTCGAGTGCTTTGACAAGGAATGAATTGGTGTTCCGATTAGCCCATCCACCTAATGAATATCGACTCGGCAAGATAGTCACACGCAGGATCGATTGTCCACTCGTCTTGTTGAAACTATGTGCCTAGCCTTGCGCCTTGCACTAGCATTGGACGGTTTGGTGACTGTTTATCTTATTGGTCAACCATACGCTTACACCACGATTTGTGAGCCGTTCCTGATGCCTCGATCGTAAATAGATGATCCATTCACTAGAGTATCGGTGCTGCCGAATTGAGTGATGCGCAGCTGACGATCCAATGTTGTCGTAAAATCCTACCTAGATAGATTGAAGGAGGCAAGCTGTGGTGAGTGGCCAGATGCAAGTTTACACTTTTTTTTTTCCTATTTTAACTATTTCTTAAAATGGATATCAGAATTGAAAATGACTTGCAGCAAGTCACGCGTGGTGGCGAAACGGGATCTTCTGCGACTAATACGTGCGCCACGTTCCCGTCGGTGCCGTAATTGTAGGGATGCCGGTAGCACCTCTTGCAAGGCCGGCGCCGCATCGTTTTTGCCGGTTCCGGATCAGTCGGGTCTTTAGGCTGAGATAATTCAGGGTAACCAAGTATGTTGTAAATCAGTATTCAAAGAATAGCGACTTAGGAAGGGTTCTCACAGGAACTTCTCTCGGTATACGTTACTGAAGTCCCTAACGACACGTGTGACCTCTTCCTAGGTGGCTGAGTTGTAGTGTTGTTCGTTCCTTGGGTCGTGGAAGCAACAATGGAATGGTATGGCTTCGAAGACCCGCCGCATAATCGGCGTTATTGAATCTTGGTTTGTGGCACTTTTCGACGGAAAACATGAAGATGCGGCACCACAAACCGACACGTTTGCTCAGGCTGATATTGTACACACCACCATTCCGGAGGGGTAGACAATCCAGGCAACAGCATCAGCAAGGCAGACTTCATCGGACGCAAGTCATAACCGCATGCGTCGTTTTCATAGAATGGGATTTGAACTTTGCCGCGTTTGTGCCACCATGAGCCACTGAGGAACTCCAGGCAGCACGCAGTCAAGTGCTGGAAAGTACAAGCCCGAGGCATTTCCAATCTTTCAATGCAGAAACTGAAAATTTGGCTTCTTCTCTTCATATTCCGTAGTCTTGCATGTGCGCTTTTGAAGCCAAGATGGAAGTGCTTGGTATAAGGCGACCTCGGGAAAGAAAGTCCACTGCATGAAGGTATGGAGTACGATCGCCCAGGGTGATTCAGGCCCCACTGGCATGCTGATCAGTGGGATTTGTGGGGTCGATTAGTGCAGATGCAAAAGGTTTCCAGAAGGCTTCTTCCTATGCATTGTGTAGAACGTGCTCTTTTTCAGCCAACATAGACACTGCCACCTGGACCTGCGTCTAATAATGCTGATCATTCTTGAGCCAGTTCATCTACCAATTGTAAGGCTGAACTCACCACAACACGGGCTTTGACAGCTAAGGTATGCGATACGAACGGAAACACCATAGGTTGTTTGTTATGCTTGGAGATGAGGGAGAGTCAGAATGTCACATCACGGGGACACTCCTTTGTCATTTACAGTCTTATGTACGTAAGATGGGCATACTTCGAAACCAATCTTGGAATGAATATCTCCAGCAAAGCAATACTTGGCAATCACGTTCTGTCAGCCTACTACTCCGAGCGTTCCCCATACGGATAGGGTCTTTGCGCGCGACTTTGCCTTGGTACTTGCCACATCTTGTAGTCCTGGGCGGCACAGAAGATATACAGCTGCTTCAACCATGGTAAGTTTCCGATGTTCTCCGAATCTCTTGGCATACTTCTCTACTACTTAAAGTAGCGAGGGCCTCCTGGCAACTGGATGACAAAACAAACGGCACACTCAGGTGGGATCATCAAGTTATACTTGGCCTACTACACTGGAATAACGGGCCATCCCATGTTATTCCACCCTTGGTGCGCCATCTGTTCTGATATCTCCTAGCATGTCCCGTTTCTCAGTTAGTCTTTTACCTGCCTACAAGGAGGCGTTGCGATACACGTCGACTAATATTTGCCGCTTCTCGCAACCACAAGGACTACATCCATACATTTTCACGTCATCCAGCAGCAATACCTCAGCATCAATATAAACTGCAGATTACTAGTATCGACTACGAGACCGCCAACATGTCGTACAAAATCGCCGGCCCCGACGAGTATCTCGCCGTCACCGGCATGGGAGTTAAGTTGGTTCGCATCACCAAAGCGGCCTGGGTGTGGCCGTTCCAGCGATGCACCCGGTTTTCCGTCCAGCCGGTAGGTTTCCTCATCTCCAACCAGCATTTCCTAACGCATGAGAACGGCCAAGAGCGCTGCCTACCCGCTATCCCAATCCCTAGAAACGAAACACAGTAACCGTCCCAAGCGTTCGCCTATGGCATGCACTAACGTGAAAAAGTCTGATTATGGCATGAATTTGCAAGCAATGACAAAGGAGAAGCTTCAGTTCTTGTTGCCAGTCGTCTTCACTATCGGTCCTGATGTCAATGCCCGTGGAGCGAATGGCATCGCTCAAAGTGCTCGGCCAGGGAGTTCGCCCCAAGATCTACTCTATGCCGAGGACCGCGGCGATGCCTTGATGAAGTACGCCATGCTTCTCGCCGAGTCTAGTGAGAAGGCCAAGAAAGGCGCACACGGTCTTGAGCAGATTGTCAAAGGCATCATCGAAGGAGAGACCCGAGTCCTTGTGTCGTCCATGACAATGGAGGAGATCTTCACTGAGCGCGAGGAGTTTAAGCGTCGGATTTTCAGAAACATCCAGGGCGAGTTGGACCAGTTTGGTCTCAAGATCTACAACGCAAACGTCAAGGAACTCAAGGATGCGGTTGGCAGTACTTACTTTCAATCTCTGTCTCAGAAGGCGCATGAGGGTGCCACCAATCAAGGTAAGACTTCCGGCGTCTTTGGTATCTTTGCTACGGCGGTTCAGCGGAGTTCATTTCGTCGTCGATGTATTGAAAAAGCTGCTGCTGCGCTGCTGCTGAGACCGGACTTCAACTATTCCAACGGTGTCAAAGATAACTGGACCAGTATCTGCTAACACGTTCCTAGCGAGAATCGATGTGGCCGATGCGCAACTGAAAGGTAATGTCGGCGAGGCAGAACGACATGGCACGCAGGAGCAGGAAGTCGCGCGTATCAATGCGTAAGTAAAACCTCTACTTCACCATGGTGTAGCCCTCAAGACCCGAGATTGCCTGGAAGAGCGTGTTTAGGGCTTTGCCCCTCGTCAGCTCCTGGACCTACAAACTCCTGTTTACTAACTCTCGTTGCAGCGAAACCGCAGTAAAGAAGACCCAGAGAGACATTGAGCGCGAGCGAGCCCAGGCTAGTCTTGAAACGCAAAAGACTCAACTGAACAGGGAAGTCGAGGTTGCGAGAATTGAAGCCTCGAGAGCAACTCAGGCCAGGGACGAGGACCTTAAGAAAGAGGTTGAAGTGAAGCGTGCAGGGGCTGAACTCGAGCGTCTTCGTGCCACCGATCTCGTGAAGGCCACTATCCAGAGAGAATCTAAGCAGCAAGCCGCCGATGCCAAGGCATACGAAGTGGAGATCGAGGCTAAGGCTAACCTCGAGAAATCCAACAAGTCTACCGATGCCGCCGCTTACAAGACCAAAACGGATGCTGAAGCGTGGTCGCAAGCTGCCATCATAAATGCCAACGCAAGTTTGCAGAAGAAGCTCAAGGAAGCCGAGGGTATGATGGCACAGGCCAAGGCGCTAGCCAAGATGAGCCAAGCACTCGGAGGCCCCGCAGGTCTATTGCAGTACATGATGATCGAGAAGGGCACGTACATCGAGCTTGCTAAGGCAAATGCTGAGGCTATTCGTGGCCTGCAGCCCAAGATCAGCGTGTGGAACACTGGGGCTGAGGCTGGTGGTGCCAATAGCACCGTTGACGGCACGGCTACCATGCGCAATGTGTACCAGATGCTGCCACCGCTGATGACAACTATTAATGAGCAGACTGGTATTACTCTCCCTGAGTGGCAATTCGGTCGCTTAGCGGGCGAGATGTCCAACGGCGGCGGGAAGAACGTCGACATGGCTAATGGCCAGAAGTAAATGCCGCCATTTATTGTGAAAAGAGGCAGTGGGAGGCTCACTGCAGAACCACCCACCGGACGCACAGCAAATTTACGGGCATATTGCTTTTTACCCTCGGTGTGCCATCATTTTCGATTTCCTTTGTATTTAGGGGCTCATAAATTTGGCCTCTTCGCCCTCTTTTGCATGGCCAGCGTTGGATGAGACGACGCAGACGTGGATGGGGCGTTACGTTGAGTTTCCGCACTTGATATCCCGCATTTATGGTAGTTACATGCACAAACGCAGTCTCCTTTGCTTCCTACATACATGAAAAGTAAACGTGAAAGTGACTAATGAAGTAGCCGCCCGCTACCCGACTGTAGGCCCCTCAGGGGTAAAATATTATGAATCTCACATTCCCCCTGGATTGCATGGATGCCGTATATGTCCAAGCTAATCAAAGTCCAGCTTGGAGAAACTGTGCTGGACCATTGACATGCACTCGCTACCCACCTCAGTCCGATCAATGCATACTTACAAATCACGAATATTGGAGGATGACAACAGATACACGAAACGGCTCCATATACAAAGCTTTCCAAAGGGAACATGATCTCCAATGCGACTGATGGTTCCTTTTGACGTTCAACTCATGATGCAGCTGGAAGGCTAGTTGGTGCTTCCGGCCCGTTTCGGGAGGGGCTCGAGGGTACTGTGTATATCTCTCTTCGGAATCAGGACCAGAAGTCTCTGTTCAAGTCGAAGAGCAACCACGAACACGTGCAGAATGTATCGAAACGTTCCCTGGGCATGAAAGCCCTAGGACCGTCAGATACACTGTAACAGTAGAAGTCGGTAATCAAAGCTGTAAACGAAACTATTCCGCAAGACAAGTAATAGTGATACAGGATGCTACTCTCAAAGTGACGCCTTGAGCATAGCATTTCCGCAATGTTGGGACTCTCTGCAGTCTGTAGGAATGTTTCCTTGCTCTTGGAAAATGTCAGGAGCCAAGAATAGTGACTCGTCTGAGGAGATACATCCGGATTGGAAGGACAGGTCAAAAGGAGAATACAACTAGTGAAAATTGATAAAGCATTACTATTCTAGGTTAGGGAAGGGATCCCCACACAGCGTTGACAGGCAACATTTTGTAGCATGGAGCTCCAGTCGTTGAAGACCAAACACAACCCCCCATTTTAAACAGACAGCAGTCACCACAACATTATCCTTTGAAGACGAAACACCACCAACGAGGACCTGAGTAAACCAACCACCATCACAACTCGCTCACATCCTCCAATTATATCAGGGCGAGACCTGTCGCAACGGTTACAGCAAGCATCGAAAGGGACCGGACCTTGCCGGGAGCAGAGTTAGGTGAGGTACGGTCGGTACGGTCGGTGCGGGAGCCGCGAGAGCTGGAACCGCTGATGCACTCCAAGGTGCTTTGTACGTATTGATGTTTGACAGTGTTCTTGTCCTTGTCCAAGGTGGCTTGCCTCCAGGTCAAAATCACCGGCCAAACCTTGTCACGGGCGGCCGAAAGAAATGCCTGATTCGTAGGATTGTGAGGATCGTCGCCATAAGCGAGCACATGTCCACCGTTGACAAGAGTCGACTGATTGACAACTGCGATTACATCCAGTGTTAGTGGAGGGCTGCAGAGAGGAAACGAGAGGGAAACTCACCGAGTTGTGTGTAACTGTACCAGGTGAAGTAGTCATTGCAAGAGGATGGTAGTGCCCAATTACCGATTGCGCATGGGTCGGTTCTGCTGTTGATGAGCCGGTAAGCGTCAAGAGTGACTCGCTTCAAGGCCGTTTTGCATTCCTCAGACACGAACTGGCAATGTTTCCAGCCATCACTTCCGATTTGCTTAGTCATCTCGGAACTGGTTTTGAACCCCGGTCGGATGATCAAGGCGCAAGCGTTCCACTGAGTATCATCAGGGACATTCTGGCCCCCAGAAGGCGGTGCGATGCCGATCTTTGTTCCAGTGAAGACTTTCTGCGCCTTGTCGGGCTCCACGGGACTGTCTCTCAAGGGGACATCATCTGAGATAAGAATAGACAGATTCCACTTTTGAGTGCCGAGGCTGGTCGAGTTGGAAAGTTTTGGGCCAGTCATGTCGATGTTGTTGGTGATGTCGGGGAAGTCCATGTAGGTTTTCCACTGGCGAGGCATGGTCAATACCATACATCGAACAAGTGCTGTTGGGTTGGTACTCACAGTGTCAAAGGGGATATCATAGGGAGCGGGTGAATTTTCGCCTGGCCTAAAGTCCGAGGAGCTGACTGCGTGTGCGAGGGCGACTGCGGCAATGGAGTGCTTGAGGAAAGAGGACGCCATTGTGGCGACGTGCTTGGATGTTTGGGGCGATGATGGCCACGTTGAATTTGTGTTTGACAAGGGAGGCGACCCGTTGGATGCCCAGGGGCCAAGTAGTGATAAAGAGAAATAAGAAATCTGATGAAAGAATGCTCAGCAAAGCGAACCAAAAAAAACTATCGTGATATCTGTAAGTTGGTGTTGATGTGGGATGGAGAAGTTGGAAGAGTTGAGATCCGAGCTGGACTCTGGTTGAGATTTGTAGGGGACCTCGAAGCGTCCCAGTACGTAAACAGAAGGAGCTGCCAGTAGAGGTGAACATGACAAGCGCAACCACACATTCATGGCGTCATTGGCTTGTTGGCAGCGCAGAAAGTGTCGAGAGCTCTTGCCATTGCCAAATGTACCGGGTTCTGGCTTCATCCAGAAGGGCTCACCGGCACAGTGTCATCTCACCTTGTATTTCTGTTGGACATCAACGCAGCAATGACATGATCCAAAGAAGTATCCAGAATTGTGTGAGATACATTCACTCATACAGTATCTAACAGAAAACTTCTGGAGGCCAGGAAAGGCCGGTTGATATTTCAACTTCGAAGTAACAGTTGTCCTGACTGGCCCACCACTTGCATCAGTCACAGCCGTGGCCGCAGTTGTGTGCCATATCCACCCATTGCAGGTCAAAACAGCACGACCGCGATATCATTCCAAGTATGTACAGGCATTTGACCTTTGAAAACAGATGCTTGTGATTTCATATGCCAGAGCTGGAAATGGTATTCCTCATCCTCATCGTAGGCAGCGTGGGTCACTGGGAACTCCCAACAGCTCAGTATCCAGAACGCGCTTTCCTTGCGAATCTCAATCTACATGAGCACTTACTATATCAATGATGTAATCACTGGCTTGAGACAGGCATGCTGGCCGAAGCTGCTTGCCCCCACATGGCTTCCCAATCATTACAACGGCGGGCAGAGTGACCTTCCATCGTCTGTTCCCAGCCTTTGGTAGGTCCTAGTTACCAAGCTTAGTTACACGACACTGCATCACATGTCAACAGGGTCTTCAACCCCGACGGAAGGGAAGAGCTAACTACAGTCCAACAAACGTCCTCGTTTCCACCAACTCCTCATGGATTCCTGCATTCAAACCCCGGCCAGCCTGCATAACATTAAACCAAGTCACATCTGCGTTCCTGACCGCCGAAAGACCGTATATAATGGCTAAAATGGCCCTTTTTATCCCCTCCCAAGTATGTGTCAGAATAAAGGGCGAAACAAGTGGAATCGCGTGGAATAATACATAGGGTAAATCGGTATTCTACTATAGCAGACCCGGTATAACCTAATTATCCCACCTGCACCTGGCATTTATTTTGTCAACCGCTTGTCTCCTTTCCCAACGGCTGGGCCTGCAAGAACTCCTGGATGGAGCACCCACTCTCGCTGTCGGGTGCATCCATGGCTTCATCCCATGAGCAGCATAGGTAAGACGAGATATTACCCCCTTACCCCTTCTATCGTCCGGTTACGCCGTGCTGTCCAGAAGCACCCTGAAGACAACCATGCCGGTGATGATGCCGCAGGGGACGAACTAGAACTAGTGGCTTCGGCCGTCGACTCTTTGCAGCACATAAGCGATCGTCTAGGCGGGTTGTTCGGCATAACGTGAAGGATTACGAATACGGCCCAGACGCTCTTTAGACTCGCGCGGAGAGTGGGTCAAGGGGGTCAGGGGCGGTGATGGATGAGGCGGGTGAAGAAGGGGAATGGAACTTAGAGGGGGTGGGGGTGCGGGAAATGACCCTTCGACGCTACATATGGCTGGTTCTCGTGGGATAGATAATCATTACTGAAAGGAGAAAACGTGGTGACAGACTATGGTTTGACGGCATGGGCAGGGGAGACAGCGTTGCAAAGAGAACACACTACGGGGAACTGCTCAGGAGCTGTACAGTTAGGATTAAACTACACCCTTGATGAACTGACTGATATTTGTGCAGCAGCTTGTGATCATCTCGTTCATTCAATATGTATTGCGTATCTCATGCCACTCCCTTTCAACCACCCACACCTTAACCAAAGCGAATCCCCGAATTAGGATCCCACGTCCCCGGCGCAGGCTTGCTCGGCCCCTGATTCGCCGCCGGCGTGCCTCTACCCCCTGAACCGCCCGCAAATTTGATACCGATCTCAGGATTCCACATCGCCTGCATCGGGTTCGCCCTCGGTTGTTGCGGCTGCGGCGCCACCGTCTCACCGGCCGGCACCCACGACTGGATGTGCGCCTCAGCCGGACTGTGCACCTGTTGTCTTGGGGCTTGCTGTTGCTGCTGCTGCTGCTGCTGGGCGAAGTAACCTTGCTGGCCCTGCGGCGTATAGCTCTGTTGTCCCGTGGCAGTACCCCCTCCACCGCCACCGCCGCCATGCCACTCTGCACCCCCTGGACTCTGCAGAACCGCCTGTCTACCTCCCATCTGATCGGGCTGGCCCAGGCTCAGCCCGTGGAGCGAAGGCATGTTCAATTCATCCTCCAGCATCCTCGCCTCCCTCCTGCGTTCCGTGACATAGCTCCGCGCCCCATCTCGGAAACCACCCACGATCCGGCTGAGGTCGTTGTAAAACTTACGCCCGACTTCCACGTTGGACACGAGTTCCTTGTATTTGTAGTATGCATTCTCCAGTTTCTGCAACGCCTGCTCCCGCTCTCGGTTGCCCTTGTCGCCGACGACCTTCTTCTGGCTCTCGAACTCGCGGTTCACGCGCACGAGGTCGTCAATCACTTTCTCTTGCTCTATCCCCTCTTTTCGAACGAGCTCTAGGTCCGGCGCGAACAGGGCGTTAAGTCGCTTCTCAAAGAAATCCTCGAAGTGCGCCGGGACGATTGCGGTCGCGACGGCTTGGGTCCGCTCGAGCCGCGCTGCTTCGGTCAGGATATCTGATTTTATGTCGTCGCTTTTGGCTTTCTCCCGCAGAGCCTCGGCTTTGCGCCGACGTCGACTTTCCAGCCGGGTGATGTCGTTATACGCTCCCCGCAACCGACCAATAGCTGGTCGGAGGGTTTCGGGGATTTCGGTGCGCCGGGATAAGGGGACAAAGTCCATCATGCCCCTGTCTGGACCGGCAAGCACGGCGAGTACGGGTTCGGTGCCGCGGAATTTGTCGCGTACCACTTGATCACTGCTGGCGCTATTGCCGAACCAGCCCTCGGCCTCACCAACTTGACTCCACAGCTTGGCGCCTTGCGAAGGCTCCGTTCGGCTTTCGGGGCGGCTCCAGCGCTCCGTGCCATGTCGACGCCGGAGGCGCATATCCTCCTCTTCTTCTGCTTGCAAGAGCTCCTTCCCCTCTTCAAAGACAGCGATGTCCGCCGCTCGAAGCTTATCTATGTCTGCAAAGCTCCTCTGTAGTCGGCTGATGGCATCCGCTTGCCTGATCTCTTCTGCATGCTGGACCAGCGTCCCCGGCAGCCCCAGGGGCTTTTCGAAAGCTTGAATGGAGCCAGGTAGATTTAGAGAAGAGAGGATCTCATGAATCCTCTCATTCAAAACTTCGAGCTCGGAAATAATGTTCTGATTCACCAAGCGATCGCGGCGCTCTTCGTAGATGGAGACGGCGATGTGAACCGAGTAAGGTACCAGCTTAGTGAAAAGCGCAGGGCCAAACTCGCCCTTGTCGCCTAGAAAATCGAGCGGTGCTGCAACAGCAGGAGGTACGCGGGCTATTGCCATGTTTGCACGGTCGAGCGTCTTGAGTTCTGATTTAGACGGCACCACATCTGTACGCATTAGCACTCCCTATGTCTTGAAGCAGAGTGGTGGACGCACGGGGAAACATACTTAGATATATGACGTCGTTGTCCTTCTCCGCTCTCTTCAGATCCTCCTCGACACGCTTCTTCAGCCCATTCAAGTCATCAACTACCACCTTGTTCAGATACCCGCCTCTGCTTTCCTTAAGCCCTTCGGCTACACACGCAACAGCGTCCCGCAGCCGCGCTACTTCCTCGCCATACTTTCTCTTCTCCAGACAGTCGCAAGCAGCCCGGTACTGCGCTGCCGCGGCGAAATGATGGTGCTTAGCGCTCATGTGGTGAATCCAGCTGCTGCTGATCGCCTCGGACTGCATGGCTGCCTCGCCAGCTATGTTGTACAGATCGCTAACCCGTGCGGCCAGCTTGGCAATGGATGCATCCTTGTAGCCGTCCATAACGGCCTTTTGCCAGAAGCATTCTTGACTTTGGGCCAGTTGTAGCTGCATGAGGGATTCCAGCGTGTTCTCGTCCATGTCCTCGGGCGGCATGGTGTGCAAGTCGGGCAATATCTCGTCCTTCATGTGCTTGAGCACGCCGGCCGACTGGCTGTAGAAACTAGCGGCCGTCTTGAGCCCCTCGGTATCCGACCTGTTGCTCGTCATGGCGAGGTGCGAGTACAGCGCCGCAAGGTTATACAGGACGTTGGCCAGCTCGAAGTGTAGGTTGTTGTGCACGATGGGTCGTTCAGTGTTGTACCCCAGCGAGGGATACCACGTAAAATCGGCGCCGATGTCCACGGGAAACTTGCCGCACATCCACACCAGTTGCGCGGCATATGCCTGGAGCTTCTTGACGCCGCTAGGGTGGCCTTCGCGGATGTTGACGGCGTCGCGGCGGAGGGTATCGATGACGTCCAGGTCCTGCCGAAACATGTCCGGGTGTTGGTCATATTTGGTCGAGATGTACTGCCGTACCGCAATCGATAACGACAGCTGCGCTCCCTTGCGGAAGGGAACCGAAAGAATGTTGCTCTGCATTGCGAGGGAGGGGGATGCTACGGAGATGGACGAACCGATTCTATGGATATCTCAAGTCTATCGTCGCATGTCGAAGGTCTTGCGCGACTGGGGGCCGAATGAAGCACAAGCCCTTTGTGCCAAAGAAACTGGAGGTCGCAACTGCAAACAATGAAGGAAGGAAGGAATGACTTCATCCGCAAGGATTCAAGTTGCACGACGTCGAATGCCCACCCTACGCAGCCTAAGCCAAGTGGGGGCCGCGGGCCAGGCAGGTCCCGAGCAAGTGGCGTTCAATTGTTCGAACCCCAATCCATCAGAAAGGCATCTGGAATATACAGAAACCTGGCTGACCGCCGTTTGACCTACCACGCTGGGTTTGGTACCTGCGTACTGAGACCTATTTGTGTTCTTCTGGACTCCTCGTATCAAAGGTTGGGTTTATTCATGAAGATTACTGGTCCAGGACTCGAGCAGTCAAAGTTGAGATGGGCTATTGGGTTGTGGGTTGGCATCCCATCTCTCCCAGTCGGCAGGGTTATCAGATCACTCGATCCATCGCAACATTTCGAGTTGTTTATTTTCCAATGTTTTTGATTCAGCATGCTTATATATACACACGCTCGGTTTCCAAGGATCATATTCCCGTCTCGAGCACTTCGATGTCGGGGTTAGGTCCTCCATAAGAGCAGTAATTCCTCCCCTATGTGGCCCCCTCCTCCAAAGCCCACTTAGATCGCCGACCCAAACTTTTGCACAAATAACCTATCGAAATCCCACCAAACACGGTCTATGTTGCGCAAAACTCTTCCCTTATCTTCCCCCCTCGGTAAGTCTATGTGTACAACAGGATGGTATGGACAGAATTGAAATGCTTCGTGCGATCGAACCCGCCCTCGAGACTTGCGTGCGAATGTGGGTTGTGCATGGTTTGCATCTGTTGTCACCTCTGAACGCCGGGTCCGCCATTGGTTGTCGATGAGGTAAAGTCATCTTTAGCTGATAAACCTACGACGGTGGCAAGTCCAGAGGGTCGATGGTGACGAGTGAAGACGAAAAAAAAAAGGAAAAAAAAAGAAATGGTGGCCGGCTATGGTCGAAAGGTCGGAATTATGCATTATCATTGGTGTTGTGTCGAAGGGTGCGTATCGGAGGCCGGTGCCTACGGACTGTGAAACGGGGATGCCACATTCGATGAGGCTGTGTTTCACATTCCCCATCGAATATCTGACAAAGCATTTGGAGCCGGCCATTTGACCTTGGCCAAAAACGCAGCGTCAAATGCTTGACACTATTTGGGGCTGGGAAAATCGTTGGACTTGGGAATTCAGCTTGATCGTGTTTGAAGATGATGCCTTCGACGTGGTTCGTTGCGAGATTGCTTTGCTTTCCAAAACATGCGAAGAGTCGACTGTATATAGAAAATTCCCCGTCACCTCTAGCCCATCATAGCGTCATCGTAATATCGTCGCGGATGAAGAGAGTTCATGGAACCCAGATGAGCTCAATGACGCCGTCGTACTTAGACATCGGCACGTCGTTCTTGTCGACCCATCTCCAGTCGTTGGCCTTGCGTACATAGATCTGACTGACAGTATTGTCATCGTTTACATTGGCATCCTGGAGATCCCAACTGATTTTGCGGCCTGTCTTCAGCAGGCTAGGGCGCTGAGGGTCGAAAATGTAGTCCAAGTTCCAGCCCTTGTCTTGAGGGGCAGCGGCGAAAGTCCGTTCCATCTGAGCGAGGTTAAAGTTGATGCCCTTGGGGTATTGGACCACACTGAAACTGGTCGAGATGATGAAGTCGTCAGCGGTCTGGAAACGCATCAGAGTACAGTCTTCGCCACAGATGTGAGCAATCTTGGTGTATTGCCAAGGGAGGGCCAAATGCCAGCCTCCGCCCTTGTAGTGGTGCAGAGAGATGGGCTTAATGCCGGACTCGTAGAAGCCTGACGGGTCTCCGTAGAGATCAAGCTGGTAGAGACCACGCAGCAGCGACAATCGCACGTCAGTGTTCTCGTAAATGCACTTTCGGAGCAGAATGTCACCCTGAGGACCCCAACCGGAGTTGGATTCGCGGACCTTCTCGTCGGTCTTGCAGCTCTCGTAGTCGTTAGTGATTTGCTCGGCCATGGGCACCGAGAGGAAGACACCCGCGCCGCCAAATGCTTGGGACCCGTGCCGATCAATGTTGTTAACATCTTCCGACAGGGTACCAATGTAAAGCTGCTGGGTAGGGTCGTATTGCTCAAACTTCCTGGTGAGCAAGTGTACGCTGGGGAAGAAAGTGTCATCGTCGCAGGTGACGAGCCACTTCTTGTTCGGTCGTTCGGGGTGGTTGTACAAAGTCGGCACCAAGGTGAGATATCGAACCGCCATTTCCATGCGCGAGTCGGAGTGGTAAACGTCGACGTCGATGCCCCGAGCGTCCAAAATAGTCTTGGCCTCGAGGATCTGGTCCTCGGTCGCATCCAGCAGCAGGAGAACCAGCTTGGCACCGTTCGAGTTGCCCTTGCCATCCGTCATCCAGTAGGTCCACTCATTGACGGGACTGGTCTTGCTCGCATTGAATCGCTTGAAGGTGGTGGAAACACCGAACATGAAGTCGGTGAGGTTGCCGGTGGCAGGGTAAGGGGACTCGGGGACCGGAACCTGCAGGGGCTCCATGCACCGCTCCTGGCCGTAGTTGTTTGCGTAGTTGGAGTCGATGGTCTTGAAGCTGTCGGGCAGGAACTCCTGCTTCAGCTTCGTGATCGACTTCCGCGCAATGGGCTCACGGTTAATCTTGACGTAGCGCTTCATGTACTGGAACCCATCTTGAAGCTCATACTTTGTCTTCAGTTCTTCCATGTGCGTCGTGTTCACGCTGCAGTCCATGACATGGTCCGAGACGGGGACAACATCAGCCTCGGTGGCCACCGGTAGATCGCCACCAATGGGTTGCTGGTACGTAGATGTAGATGTCTTGCTCTTTGTCGCTGCCGCCTTCATGATCTGTGTGGTGACATCGTCTATCCTGTCTGATTTCCAGGTCAGGGCCAGGAGGAAGAGCAGTGCGACAGCGAATAGCACGCATCTCGAGAAAGGGTTCCGCATGCTGAAAAACCGCTGGTGTGGTGCTGGCATTTTGGCTCCCATCGTTTTCCTTACCAGGCCGACCAGATCAAAAGAGTGAACCGTCGTGATGGGGAGGGGATTGTCCTTTGATTTGCTGTGTGTTGCAGCCAGTGCCGGCGCGTTCCCACCTCGAAGCGCTGCCACAAGGGACGGACGCGGTGATGCGTGGGAACTATGTGCGGCGATAGTCGAACAATATTCGTCCCAACTAATAGCTTGGCACGCGCGAGCTTGGAATGTAGGAATGCCTATGGTGGATAATGGGACGATGCGACTTAGCTCGTACCGGGTAACGAACGACACCTCACATGCAAAGAGAGGAAGAAAGATGGGATGAGAAAGAAAGAAAAAAAATATAGACCTTCCGCCTTGTCGAGACGTGTCAATTGGTGGTGGTGCAGGAATCCGCGTGTGCAGAAGAAGGGGGGAGAGGTCAGGACGAAAAGGGATGGGAGGGGCTGATAATAGTAGTAGTCCGACGAATGGCTAATAAAGATACAGTAGCGAGATGGCGACTGTGGTGGCCCTGGCAGGTTTCGATAGCAGATTTAAATTGGTCTGGCAGGGGGTTGGCTCTTTAGTCCTTGGTTGTCGTCCTTGGTCCCTCCGTCAAATCGTGGGCCTCAGCCAGTGGGACGCGCAACACACACAGTGAAGAAAAAGGAGAGGGCGAGGGAAAATGGGGGTGGATGCCAAAACCAACAGTTCACGTGCGAGACGTGGTCGGTCGCGGACGCGCCATGATTGGGTCCAGGTGTGTGCCAGGCACTCCCAAGGTTGGCTTGGACCAGATGGCCCACCGGGAGAAAGGGGACCCCATCCATCAATGAAATGCGGCGGCTGTGGACGCCCGTGAGGCAATTGGAGGGTTGGTGGGTGACACGACTGGCGCCAGTGGCTCTCATGCTTTTCCTAGCTTCCTAAAGCCCCCCCAAATCCTGCAAAGGATCAGTACTATATCATGTACCAGCCAGCTGTGGGTGCCTTCTTCATGTTGCAAATTCCACTCGTAACACCAACAAAGCATTGATAACCTCGACTGAAATAGAACCGCGTCGCACCGACGATTGAAGAGGATCATTAAAACTGGTGGGGGTTACCATTGCATGGAAATAAAACCCCACTCTCATCTATCTCGTAGAAAATGCATAGAAGGAACGAACGAATGGGTGGCAAATAAAGTGCCTTCCTCTTCAGCTGCCGAAACAACATGCTCGAAAGTACCATTCCAAAACGACAAACCGTTCGATGCACCTGGCGTTGTCAGGAGACTTCAAAGCTGCATGGCTGCATGTTGAAGAGCTGCGACGACAAGTAGTAGTCAAGTTGTCAACCGACTTTGGAGACTCAAGTGGAGCACAGAGTTCCGTTGGCCGTGTCAGACTTGGTTGACACCTGGGGAATACAGCCAACAGTATCAAGAACGACAATACAATACTGCTGCTAGTAGGTGGCACGAAGGGGCTGTCGTGACTCGAATTCTTTGCTCACTTGCTCATGATGCCGTGAAAGCGCCATGCCATCCAGAGCGACTCGTGTCTGTGTCGGCTTGAGTTTGAGCAGAGGCGGCGAGACAACATGTGTGGGAACTTCCAGGTTTCTCGTTGCCACATTTTCTCGTGTTCCATGCTGAATACGTTACCACAGTTATATTCAGCAGAGTACGGGTGCTGAGCCATCATTATTACGATCTCTCTTACATTGGCGAGGTCGGATGGAAATACTGGGTATGCACCGTTGGGAAGCTTGCGGCACTTGGTTGGTTGAAAGGTTCCAGACAAAAGAAATCGTCTCATGTAATTTTCTGAATTTTCTCGGTTAGATGTAATAATTGAAGCCGCCACATCAATGAAACTCAATATGAGAGCGGCCCGTTCCAAGGGCAATTCGCAGGTCGAGTGAATTCAATATTTTGCAGCATACATGCAAAGTCCGACGACGCCACTACGGCCTTCCAACCACTGCACCAACAAGGTGGAAGCATACATTTTGAATTGTGAGCAATATGGATGTTCCCGTTTTGCCCCATTTTGCCATGCAGACGACATTCAGGCCACTGGAACTGGACAAAATCCACCTCACAGGAGGTTGGGTGCAGCAGATCTACAGCTGTCCTGCAGATGGGTACATCCGACTCGCCAAATGGGTGCATCCCGACGGTAGCCTGTGTACCGCCGCACTATTGCATGCCGAGTCGCCGCGAATCAAGCAACTTTAAGAACTGGGAGGCAAACCAGGCAAGTTTTAGAAAGAGACGTTACGTGTCCAAACACATCCTTGGTCAGGCCATCCCTGGCATGATGCTGGTTAACAACAACAACAACAACAACAACAAAAGTCAATCCGATGATGCAGGCCGTCTGATTATCTGATATGTTGTTTACTCCGTGCTCGCTGGTGTCATCACTTGGCTGATAACAAGAAAACACCCAATGAACCAAGTAGTAAATCCGAATTATCAGGCAGACCGACCCTGCATCCGCCGCAGGACGGGTGTTCTTGGCTGCGTGCTTGGCTGTCGGCTGTCCCTATTCGCTGAAACACACAGTGAAATGCGGACTTCAATCATGACGACTATTTCGTAGCAGAGCAAGCAAGCAAGTTGGCAAATTTAACGGTGGGTTCGCTCAATTCTTTCAGGGACTTGGGGTCGAGATCGTCGCTCTCAAGCACTGAGCCCGGGCAAGGTGTGTCCATGGCGTTTCAGACTCCAAGCTCTTCTTCTCCACGATGACGTCTTTTGTCAGAACTTTCAGAAACAGAGGAGAAGCTGGTCCATTGGTGGAGCGATGACCATGCCACAGCCATGCTGCCCATGTCCATACCCGCCAACCCACTGAAAGAAGCCTGCCACTGCCGGAGGGTTCGACAAAACGTAAAAGGCCCGTCTCCGCATCTGGAATGGGAATGGCCTCGTCGTATAACGGCAGTCTACTTGTGACCTGCCTCGGATTGCGAGGTTATCGTGTCGTACTGAACCTTCTTAGGCGGGACGATGCCGGGCGATCTTGAGGGGCCTCTGGTTGTTGGTGCAAAAGTCGACGACGGTGACGACGCCGCCCAACCGCCGAACTGCTGGGCGCATCTAGAGGTCAAAGGCCTGGAGACACCTGGAGAGGAACCCCAAAGCTGGAGTTGAGTCTTGACTGACTGTCATCGATTGCCGTCCGTTGCTACCCCAGTTCACCCGGACACCTTGGCTCTACCAGTAGTCACATTGAGCCCGCGGAAATCCCACGAAAATGGCACTGTTCATCCGCTTCTGTACAACGGTAATTCCCTGAAAGCGTGGCATCGCTGCATCTTTGAAATCAGCTTGCAGCGGCTTGTTCCACGCCTAATCTTAAAACATCAAGATCGTCTCAACATGTGCCTAGTACAGATGGCTTAACTACCGGAGAAGGCGTGACCGCCACGACGGATTGGCTGCTTGAGTTTGCTCAGATTAGGACATGATTCGGGTGATGGGATCAGTGTTCCTACTTGAAGGCGCCCGCGCCAACCAATCACGGCCGCACGGTTAGCTGCGTCATCTCAAACCACTGTTCATTTACACGTAACATTGAATGGCATCGCGATTTAAATAGGAAGACCTTTCGAACCTCTTAGACAACCCTGAACCTGTTATCAATTGCCGATTGCTGCGGGTTTACAGTCAACTTTGATGTTCCAGAACTTGAACCAGAAGGGCACTACGCATGTGAATGGAATGGCATATGATGGGACGGCAGACAATCCATTCTGCAAACTGATAGTTGCGCGCGAGAAGGCTAATGAAAATCGTGCTCATTCCGGAGTGGAACGCTAGTAATAAAACGGCGCCAAAATTGGCCAATAGCGACGGCGCGTCGGTCATTATGGAAGGGTTACGATTGCCTTGCTTTTAACTAGTATGCAAAAAGCCGCGCAAGCTCACCAAGACGCAGGAAATTTTCGTTTGGACACTGGGCGGCCTTCTACTATAGTGCTAGTTTCGAGCACAGTCTAGGTCTCTGCCGGCTTGGTTTCAGCGTCGACGCGGTCTTCAACATCAAGCCTCTCTAGGATGGTCGACGAACTGAAACAATTACACATCGTTCGGGAGGCATGGGCGTTTGTCGGCAAGTGCTGTTCCCCCCTGGAACCAAATAGGGGGCGCACGACTTGCATTGCGGATCTGCCGATTTGATGTCCGAATTTTTCCCTAAAATACCACAACAACAGGGCAAGCGAAGCTCCAAGAGCAAGCCAAGCTCCCGAGCCGCGGAACGGACATGTTCACACCGTGGATCCACAAAACGAAGCCAGTAGGGATCTGCCAGATCGCCGGGTACCAATGGCCGATCTGCGCACGGCGCTCGGATGGCTTGCTTCCAAGGCTGGTTTGTAGAAGAATACAAAGAAGAAATATCAAGTGTGAAACATTGCCCACTCCGCACAGGGGCCAGAGCGCTGGTTCATTGATTAGTTGGCTTTTTTATTGGCTATTTACTCTGTGTACTTGCAATACTAAGGCATCTTGTCTCGAGCCGCCCACGACATCGGAGGCGGTCTCGCGAGAGTCCTAGCGATCCTTCGTTTTACTCGAGCGGTATCCTGGAAATTAGAGAGTCCGCAGGCTCCTTACACTTTCCGCCAATTGCCAAACACGGCGGATGGTTGAAGATTGCTTTTCCCTTCAACGGAACATTTCACTCCTGGCACACCTGAAGAGATAACCGACTTCACTCTCCGAAACACCACGCAGGGCAGGATCCAGTCCGGTTGAGTCCAAAAGCAGTGGCACAGCCTCTGGCCTCTGGGAATTTCCTCATTGGGGCAACGGCGACACTGCCGGATTGTTTGTCAACCGACACACGTGGTTCCACTTCCGCGGACCCGTTGGTAGTCGGGTATCTCGTCCGCCGGAGACCGTTGTTGTCTCGCATATCTACAAGCTTTCTGCTTGCATATCGTTAATCTCTATCCTTTGATGCTTGTTAATTCAAGCTACTGCGCAGCAGATGTTTCCACCACACGCTGACGTATCAAACAAATAATTGTGGCATGTATTCCTACTGCTGGCCATGGATATTGGCAATGAGTGTTTCGACCTGACCCGTTTATTTGTCATTATGAATGGTACCATTCACCACACCACAGTTCCACTCTAATGAACTATCACATCTCGAAGATCTGGGATGCGAATATCCAAGACATGCCCAGTTAGTTCCCGTTCGATGCGCTAGCACTTCATGAGGGCATGTTCTATAGCTGAATTTGCTGCGATGTTATCTGTCTGCAACGAGCCCATTTGTCTACAAGAAGTCCTCTACCGGCTGTCTCAGATGCATAGTTACGAAGTTGTATTAGTACTTCACGTCTGTAGGGTTTGGGCCATTCCAAAGTGCGGTCCTTCAAAGCTGAAGACCTGACATGATATGGGGATGAGCAAGCTTCATTTACTTCTGACGCCATCAGGGTGACCTGGTTACACCTTGCTTGAAAAGGGGGTTTGAACTTGCTTGTTGTTCAGCCAACGCTATGATTCACCGTATGGGGGATTCGCGAACAGTTGCATGTCGATTGGACTGACCTCTGAGATATGGGAAACATTTAACCAAGCCAGCGGATGCATTTCGACTGCGCAATGCGACGGTCAGGGGTGAGGTACCTTGTCGGCTTGATAGGACAAACTCAGCCCTACGCTCATCGCAGAAGCATGAGGCTTCGAGCCTCGTGCCTAAATCCTTGAGTAGGTCGCAGCAAATACATTTTGGGGGGCATTTCGGAGAAGAGTAGTTGTTTAGGTTGTAAATGGAATTCGTGAGGTCGCGGATGAGATTGGGCTCTGCGGGACACCACTTCTGAGCTTAGTTCATCGGAAGCAATTGATCCTTTCTCGAATTTCCGACACCGTGTGAAACCAAGACACTGGGTGGCAGCAGATGCATGCAGAGATATTAGGAGTACCCTGGCAGATGTTGGTCGAGATTGAGCGTGTGGTTAGTACCACTGAGTCGGGTACACGACATACTCAGGCATACCCCCCTATTAGGACATACTATCAAAAAGTCCCACTAATTTTTGCCAGTCCGTTGGGTTGTCGGTTGAAAGACGAAGCTGTTGTGTCAATATGTTCTCTGGGTAGTGCTAGCACAGAGCATTTTACGTTATATTTGTAGGTCGCGTGGAGCAGAACCCGTTCGCCATTCATGAGCCAGATCACTAAGTCACCAGGTAACTGTCCTTCTTGTTCGGTGGTCACTTCTGCATAGGGGTGACATGCCGTCTTTGACTTATATCCAACGGCTATGTTCCAAATTGGGTTGAACAGATAACTACGCACTTTGAAGCCACGGGCTGGGCCTAGGCTTGAACGAAAATGGGATATTGCGTGGCTCAGGGCTGGACTCAAGAGAAAGAAGACCTTACAGTGTGCATTAACCAGGAAGGCAATTCATAGCAAATACCGCGCTGGATGTCGGTATCAAAATCACTCGCAGCCCACTGCTACACCGGAGACGTACCATTCGGGATACGTCCTAAGGAGTGTCTATCAAGCCATGAAGTATTCTTCAAGCTGGGATGGAATTGGATAGAACCTAGACGTACTCGTTTAGTAGAAAGGTCATCTTAAAAGCTGTCGAATTGGTATAATTATACATATGATTGCTAGTGCTAACGTTACACCGTTTCAGCCATTTCAACTGGCAAGCCCAACTATGTCTTCATCCAACTGCTCGTCAGATTTCCACCGATGCTTCTGAAAGCATTTATCTCAAGTATCCCCGGATCAGTCGTACGAGTCTGCCAGCTCGAATACAATAAATCCCCACCCGTGCCCAAAGCAAAAACGCCAAGCCTAGCAGGCTGTTCATTTGGATCCAAGTTCACGATCAGCGGGGCACTATTAGCGACCACATCGCCCAGGTCGAGCCAGTCAGCACTCCATATTTGCCCGTAAAAAGCCCGGTGCTTTACCTTGCCGTCGGTCCCCACAGCGACAACATCAAGCCGGTCATCTCCCGATGCAACGACTGAAGGCACGCTTGCCCAGCTACCCCCAAGGTGCTCCATGTCTGAGTAATTCGACGAAGACGTCCAAGAAAAGTGCCTCATATCCTTATCAACAGCCCCAATACCAAAGAAATCGATCCTGTCGTTGGAAGGTGCTATCACCACTGGGTCGCCTACGAACGAGCCGCCGCGGTCGTTCCAATCCTCCCATGCATTCCTTGACTTCGCGTACTGCCGGTGCAGTACTGTCGATGTATCCTTGTCGTATATGACGATGTCGTGCATCATGTTGTCATCTCGACACACAACTGCGGGCGTCGCGCCCGACCCCTTGGCCGGGTTCTCCGCAACGGTCGTGTCCCACCGGTAGAGATTGCCGGCCCAACCTCCGCCCTCGAAATCCCAGTAATTGTGTGTCACACCTCTCGAAGTTGCGTCTTTGCTGACCATCCATATATCTGCCCGGTCGATCCCGTAGGTGCTATGGCATGCTCCTATTGCGCTACCGGCCGCGGCATTAAGGTTGGCCCACTCGCTTTCGGAAGGATTGGGGTTGCCCTCATCCGTCAGTGACTTGGCTACGACGCCGCCGGCTGAGCTCACGGCGAAGAGACTGAGGGCCCCCGAAGAGTTCCAGACTACGCTGGAGGGTTGGCCTTGGAACTGGTTTCCTAGGCTAGACCATTGGTTCGTCCAGTTGCCCGCGACGGTCCTCGTGTACCACATGCTCTGATCGTTTCCAATGCCGAAGACGTACCTATCGCCCATGAGAGCAGCAGCACTGAATATCTGCCGACAAATCGTGCCTTTACATTTAATGTTTGCTGGACTGGTGTTGTTTGCCGGTACGCCCACAGGTTGGGTTTGTGTCGTTTGTGTCGTGTGTTTCAGACCCACCACGAGGCCAATGACTAGTGCTACCACGATAATGAAGGTGACCAGCCCTACTACTATCCATTTATTTCGCCATCTAAACCATGAAGAGTGCACTTGTATCGGTGCAGACTCCTTGAGGGACAATGGATCTGGCTGTTCTAGGCCTTGCGAACCCAGTAGGGTCGAGCCAGAATGACCGTCCAATGAAACGACCTCGGGGCCATTGCTCTCATAGGAGGAAGAGGCTACTGTCCCAGGAATTAAAGACTGGAGCAACTGCGGTGCATCGCTGTACTGGTAAACTGGATAGTAACCATGTGGTCCTGATTGCGGTTGCGTCACAGTCACCTCCGGAGCATCACCGTATCTGCTCCTCGGATCCGGTCTTATCGCTTTTGGCGACGGTGTGGTTGCATGTTGGGCGTGGCTTCTGACATTGGAGCCTGAGGCTTTGTGCTGATGATCCCATGACACCAGCACCTTCGCCGCATCTTGGTAGATTGGCCGATCGTAGTCTCCCGTAGTCGGTGGTGACATGACTTCTGGGTCGTTGCTGTATGCCGAATTGGTTGAATCCATGATTCAGAGTTAATGTCCGCTATGATGGAAAAGAGGATAAGGTCAGGAACGGACATATGGTAATGTCCTCGACCTTGAAATCCTTGGGGTTGTCAGCCCCCCTAAGGGCAGGGTCGAAAGCTGGCGAGGCAGTGTCACCGGCTGTACGGCGGCAAGGGGGAACAGACCGAATACACCATCATACCACGCCGCAGCCATGCTTCATGCCCACTCAATCCTCCAAACACAGCCATGATGAATTTGGCAATGATTGGTCCTGAAGCTTCGTAATGAAAACGTTGTAAGCGCGCTTCATCCCGGACCGCATGGCCTGTTAGTTCCTATCAGTATTTATTACTGGGCTGAGATGAAGGACACTAAATATATAGTAGACAACTATAAATAGGCCTTGAGGTTTGGAGACAGTAGGCTTGAAGTTGATGTCCAAGTTTCGATTGCCCTGATTTCAAGAACGAGACCCAACGATTGATCCCATTATGCAAAGAGCCCCTCGGGCACTTTGCACGTGATATTTCACCGTGGGAATGTGTCCTTAGGTCATGCAAGGAAGTCGCAGTGGTCATCCTTCTCGGCGATGCCGGGCAGCCTCAAGGACGAGGCGTAAGATGCCATTGATGGCTAGGAACTTTACTTTAGAAAAGCGCATATTGAACTCGGTATCGATGATATCGACAGTTGAATATCGACTTGAACTACTTGGTGGCTCAAGCGGTTCTGGCGAGCCACCTATTAATAGAGGAGAGGGAAATAATCTAGGACCGACGCGCTTGTACAATGTGCGAAGATACGTGTTTTACAGCCAAAACACCATATTTACAAACACCGAGGTTTTCCTAAAATGTCGACGGCCCATTACGGTTTTAGCACCTCCGGTAGTAGACCTAATTAAACTACTAATTTTTATATTAATGGTATCTCTCCTACTCGTAAAGTTAACCGTAACTGTTACTTAAATATAATCAGTATAGTTAGGATATGTTCTCAAAGGAAGTGATAGTTACCCTGCTATTACTCTACTAGTAATAGTTTATAGGCCCGAGCGCCATATCCAGGTATCCTATATTAATGTACTTTTTATCGCTTGAATGTATATTAAGGTTCTTTAGAAAACATCGTTATATTGACGACGGGCAATAAGTGCCCGCAGGTTTAAGGTGAAGATGATGGCCGTGGACAACAAGATCCTTAACAAGACCTTACTATCTGGGAGGATGAAAGAATACAAGATCGAGAGCCTTCTTTCCCTGATCGGATCAACAGAAGTACCTCAACAGATGAACAACAGAATGAAGCCTCAGCAGGCTGGAATAGATCGTCTAACTTAGAACAACAGAAGTACCTCAATAGGTACGAATAATGGCCTCAACAGGCACGAGAAACAGAATAAGACCTCAGCAGGTCATCAAACAACTAGAGCCTCAGCAGGCGAAGGGAATTAAATTCAATTGCTACTTGCTTGGCCGCTTACTTCTTCTCTTCTTCTTAAGAGAGTGAATACTGTAGTGGAGCAAGGCCGGTCTTCAGTGTAATGAGGTGACAGGGACTGGGAGACATTCTTTTCTTCAAGAAGCGCGCAGCGGCAGTTTTCATCGACCATCATCTTCTCTTTTCAGTCAATCACTTAGTTTCGATTCATTGATAGATACATTCAGACGAAGCCTTTCAAGAATCTATTCTTTCGCCTTCACCTTAGCCTTGTCGACTACAGAAGGTTTTATTTTGTCCTGATGAGACTAACCTACTGCCAATGATGTCTTCATTTAAACTCTCGGAGTCAAGCGCGCTATATGTATTCCTCTCTTTACGTCATCGTTTCGTCTGTATTCTACTAACTCTTCTTCTTTAGTAGGTATAAAAGGAAATCTCGGCCTAGAAGGCGAGACTCCTTTTACAGTCTATCTACGGGAACATGTTGTATAGGTCTTAGTATACAGCCAAATAAGCCTTCTTCTAGGAGTTGAAGTATAAAGTTACTAGCTTCTTTAGCCCTAAGTATTAGTAGGAGTATAAACTCTCTATTTCACAGAGGCCTACGTATAGGTGCTCCGATACCGCGTTGTTACCTATTCGTAAGTTAACTAGGGAGGATATTGAAACGGGGTCAGGCGGTCAGTAGGATATACCCACCACGGAACACACGGTTGAGACGGCTCCAGCACTAACGCAATCCATCTGAGATCTGATCAGGGTTGTAGGAGCGAAGTGTCAGAGCCACAAGTGTCATCCGAGGCGGGCCGGCTTCCACCAGGAAGGAAGCCGTTTGTGGCGGCTAGAGAGCCGCTTGTGGCGAATGAGAGCCGTTGAAGCCGTTTGCAGCGGATAGGGAATCGCTTGGTTGCAGATAAGAAGCCGCTATCCAAGATATTGGCCGAAGTCGGAGGAACACAGACATACGGAAGCAAACATCCAGAATCCAAGAGAGAACCTCGGCTGGCTATAAGTAAGGAGTCGAGACGGAGGAAGATAGGGAGGGCAGAGATCAATGAACTACTGTGGACACCCCTACCTGCCATCATCAAGTGACCACCAGTGACCACCAGGTGACCACCAGGGGGACACGCCTATTTCTCCCCTTCACTCTGTACTATCGCCTTCGGTCCAGGCCGTAACCTGACACGAAGCTTTTACAGGTCTCGTGACTCTGAGTGCGCAAGTTGGTGTGTCCTCTGTATTGGCGACGGGACGATTCTCAGAATAGGACTCTTGACTCTAGGAGTTGAAATAAAGCTGTCACTGGCACTGGATTGGTCTGATTAGGACGAAGTAAAACCTTCTGTAGTTTTCAAGGCTAAGATGAAGGCAAAAGAATGGATTCTTGAAAGCTATGTCTGAATGTATAAGTCAATGAATGAACTGAAGTCTAAGTGACACACTAAGAAAAGAAGATGATGACTGTTGACTGCAAGAAGAAGATAAAGATGATGATCAAGAAAAGCTACTGCTACGTGCCTCTTGAAGAAGAGAAAAGGAAATCCCCCAGTCCCTGTCACCTAATTACACTGATGACCGGCCTTGCCCCACTACACTATTTTTTGCTCTACTAATTCCGCTAGATTAATTCTAGTATATTAATCCCTTAGTAACGCTTACGCTTAGATTACTAATTCTTAGTATTAATCCTTAGTAATCTATTATATAACCCTCCGATATTAGAGCTGCCCGCTTTTCTACTTTCTCCCTATCGTAGACGTCCTTCCGTTTCTATCGGTCTTTCTCAGATCTCTTATATTTACGCTTAATAGGGGTTAACGTGAATGTACACCGAGCTGGCCACCCCTACATAACCTCGCATAGAAATTTTACGATAGTAAAACCACAACGCCGTAAATCAATTGAAACTACTCTGAATATTCCTCTCCAGAAGATGGCAATGCGATCTTACAAGTTCACGCATTATGCCCAGTCCCGTTGCAAATACCACAGCGCCTCGGGCGCGTTTTTACGCGTTTGGAGGGTGCTTCGGGGGACTTGGTACGTTTTTGCCGCTTGTCGGAGACTAAGTTTTTGGTCATTTTTGAGAGCTTGAAGGGCTAGCATTAAGTCTGCTTCGTTGTATGACTTTGCCATAATTGGTTGTTGAGAAAATCAAACATTAAGTTGGCCGGTCGCGTTGGCGCATGAAAGTGGCCAGCTCGGTGTACATTCACGTTAGCTAGGTCGTTAGTTCATACTTATCTTATCTTATAAGAGGTGTCGCATCTAGATCCAGATATAGTTGTTGAATTGTGGGCAAATGGTCTTGTATTGAAAGTGTCATGATCTCTGGAAAGTCTTGAACGAAGTGGACGCCGGCCATAAGGGCCTTATATAGACAGGAATGAACGATGCCTGTCCCACAGGCAGGACTTGTGTGGTTCGATGGGTGGTGGTCATATTGGCCCATAACGTACGGTGCGTGGCCATATGTCCTTCCAAGACTGGCAGTCTTGATGTAGTGGCCTTGAAGATCCAACAATAGTTCTTCCTTTCTGTAGTAGGTTATATTAAACTAATAGCTCGGAATAATATTCTTATCCAGCTTTCTTAGATTATATCAATAATTATAGAAAATTTATCTTTTTGCATGAATAGTTTTCTTCTTATTCTTATTACTATTATAGAAGTGCGAGGAATATCTATTAAAGTATTGATAAGTACTCACCTTATATAGGCCTCTATCGCTTTCTATCTTCGTCCTACTTTAATGTTCAAAAGTCAATTTCGCTCTAATAGGTTTAAGTGTAAGCTCGTCGGTAGTCCTTTGGCGTGGTCTTCTAGACGGGTAGGATCGCCCTAGCCTCCGTAACAAGTGCCCTTTGTATAGCCGTTACGTGATTTCCCAATTTTGTGCGAACGGTATCCGGTTTGCCTAGCACTCTCTATTGCGTGAGGTTCTGTACCGGCTGTATATGTCTCCTGTACTATGCTTCGTGTCCGTATAGCGTAACTGGTAATACGAAAGCCTGGGCTGCTTTATGTAGCGTGCTCGCTGGAGGGCCCCTGGTGAAATTTGCCACCCCTTCAGGTGGTTTAAGACCTTAATCACTTTGCTGGCCCTGATTCCGACGTGTCGGCCAAACCAGAGCTTCCGGTCGAATCACACTCCGAGCTAGCGGAGCGCCGTGGTGCCTTCTATAGTTCTTTCGGTCGCTCTCCCAGGTTCTCGTTCTTGTCCAGTACTAGTGTAATATCCCTGGTGTGTAATAACCTTTCAATCGTCACGATCATTTCCCCTCGCGAAGTGCATCGCCTCCATCCTATCCGGCGCCAAAGTAATCTTATGCTTACCGTTTGATTCATAGCTGAGACCTTATGGAGCGCGCCTTAGTGTTGTGGGTTCATAAGTCTATATTGGAGTGCCGTCCAGGTCATATTCCGGGCGACCATTCTTTCAAGTCCTTTCCCGAATATCGAGAGAAGAGCGATTGGCCTCTAAAAGCGAAACGTCGATAGGTTAGTTTTACTATCCTTCGGCATCATCATAATGTACGCGTACTTCTAGGTCTCCGTGAAAATACTTTGCTGTACACATGCCTCTAGCGACTGGCGTAGGTATTCCCCGACGGAGCTCCAGCACGATTTTATAACCCTAGCTATTACTCCGTCTATCCCCAGTGACGTAGAGGATATACCTACCAGGTGTCTCTCCGCCTCCTCCAGTGTAACCGCTTCAGTCTATAGGATAGGTAAATATTTTACCTTACTAGTAACTGAGTTCCGAGTAGCGCTATCATGGCCGCCGGTGTTGATTATACATCAGGGCATAGCTACTAGACTCTTATCTCAGTATCTACTGTAACGGGGTAAGGCCGGACATCAGGGAAATAGGTTACGGGGCTAGGAGAAAGTTTATTTTCTCTTCTTTAAGAGGCACAGAGGCAGAGTAGGACACGAGTCCCCCATCTTCACGCATCATCATCCTCTTCTTATCTATATCTTCACCTTCGCTTTTCAGTCAGTTATTTAGTTATTTTAGTTATTCAGCTATCTTTACGTTTGAGATCCTATTATCACGATACGAGTATCAGAGGCACATCCGACCAACTCGCGCACCAGACGTATAAGAGCTTCGCTCTTATAACCAGTACCACGATCTTCGTCTGATCAGACCAACAGATGGGATCTGTTGGTACTGGAGCCGTCTGTTCAGTGTGTTAGGTGGTAGGTATATCCTACTGACCGCCTGACCCCGTTTCACTACTCGACTATACGGTGTTCAAAATCTGAAGATAGTCGCTATCCAGGCTAAGTTTACTCATGTGAAGGTCAACCCTCGCAGACTCACTACAACCAGGTGACTTACAGCTGGAACACTTGCCATGGCAGTGCCAGATGGGAAGCCAATCATAACCCCTGCAGGAGCCCCGCCAAGCGTGGACGACTTAGTCGCGCTCCCTCAACCTAAGTTTGTGATCTTCTTTCCTTCGCTCCTTAGAGTAGAATCTTCGTCGATAGCACCTAATCGAGGTCTCTACCAATGCGATGCAACCCAGGTCGTGACAACTCATAGTATAGCACTCCGTTACAATTAAGTCTATCTGCTAAGGTCCTCTACGGTATACCATTCTTCTAAGCCGATTAGCGATGTAAGAGGCTATTATCGGCAACTAAAAAGATAGTATTAACCTTCTGAGCCTCTGTAAACTTATATAGAGTCAGAAGAGGCATTTTTGATGGAGTAGTTCTTCAGGAAAGGTGTCTTAGGGGCTAGCAGTGAAATTTGCATTTTAACCCCTACTAGGTGCCTATAATTCCGTATGTAACAGACCTGTGACAACTGACACATGGACGATAAGCAGGGACATCCTGACATGGCCTGCCCTGATCTGGACGAGCGCGTTCCCCTTATAATAGGAGAACGGCCAGACATACTTGTAACCCTTTCCTTCTCTTTCTTCCCTAGTTTAGTATTCAACAATAGAGATGCACTGATATGCAACCTTGATTCGTACCTATGTGCCTCTGCCTCGTTACATAATACTAAACTCAAACCTATAGTATGGAGAGACTCAAATCATCTTAAGAAAATTGAAGACGAACGCTCGCCCTCCCGGCAAGCGTAACTGATCTACGTCTGATCAGAGCAAGAATGGCCCCAATTCACGGAGCTAGTGTGAACCTGGGTCGAGAGGCCCTTCTACGACGAATCGCCACTAGGATTACGGATCTGGCCTTGACCAGGGAAACTCTCGACCAGATCAGAACAAACCCGATACCCGATTCACGACAAGGAGCTACTGGCGTTTATGGAGGCTCTGCGGCAGTGGGAGTACATGCTCTTACCGCAGAAGTTCCTGATCGTAACCGACCACGAGGCCCTCGAATACTTTAGTACGAAAAGGATGTTGAACTTCCGGCAAATAGGATGGGTAGACCTGATGTTCAAATTTGACTTCAACCTGATCTATCGGCCGGGACGATTGAATCAAGCCGCAGATGGCTTATCACGAAAAGCGGAAGACCTTCGCACAGCACAGGCTATAAAGGAAGCAGACCGCCATAGGGCATTGTTTACCCCTATATGCCCGATTGGTCCTATAAGACGGCTATGGATTAACGCCTTGGACCGCGACGAGACAACCAGCGACGGAGTAGGAGGACCACAAGGATACGAGGTGGTCGAGAAGATCTTGCAATATAACCGGACTCTGCCAGAGCTGGAAACCTGGAGGATACGGGCTCGGTCTGATCAGGACAACGACAAGGACTGGAGACTACAAGATGGGTACCTAACGTACCAGAACCGTATTTTCGTTCCCGACAAGGACGACTTACGAACTCGTCTAGTATCGGAACACCACGACCCCTTAGTCATGGCACACCCGGGCCAGAACAAGGTCCGCCGCCTACTCGCCAGACAGTACTATTGGCCGGGGCTCCATGGATTCGTGGATCGGTTCTGTGCGAATTGTTGGACCTGCCGAGCCAGTAAGGTCCCTCGCGACAAGACGCCGGGGTTGCTACGCCCCCTCTCTATACCAGATCGGCCGTGGCAACATGTCGTAATGGATTTCAAGGAGTTTCCCCCTGATCAGGGTGGATTTGACAACGTCTTTGTGGTAATAGACCGCCTAGGCAAAAGGGCCTTCTCATTACCGTGCCACCGAACGGTAACAGCCACGGAGACAGCCTTACTGTATTACGACCATGTGTGGCGAATCTATGCCTGGCCCGACTTGATTACATCTGATCGAGGGCCCCAGTTCATATCGGCCTTTTGGGATGAGCTTTGTCGCCTGGCCGGCGTAAAGCACCACTTAGCATCAGCCTACCATGGTCAGACATCGGGACAGGTAGAGATTATGAACGAATACATCGATCAGCGTCTGAGGCCGTATGTGAATAGGTACCAAGACAACTGGGCCCATATGTTGCCGGCACTGGATTTGGCCCAGGCAACAATGCCACACGAGTCAACGGGACTCTCCCCGTTCCGACTGGAACTAGGATATGAACCGCGAATGCATTTCGATGTAACGGCTAGGCTAGATCAAAGCAAGATGAAGCCTAAAGAGCGCCTTACTCGTAACGAAGCGGCTGCGATGGCAGGGCGCATGCATGAAGGATGGGAGTTTGCGAAACGAGCAATGGCCAAAGCCCAGGAACGTCAAGCCCGACAGGCAAACAAGAAACGGCGGGAGCCTGATTGGGACATTGGTGATCGAGTCTGGCTATCTAAGAAAGGCTGGAATACGGATCGACCATCTGAAAAGCTAGATTTCCCGAATGATGGTCCTTTCGAGGTAGAGGCTCGGATAGGGCATTCCTACAAGCTAAAGTTGCCTGATCGGCTCAAGGTCCATAACCAGTTCCCAGCAGACCGTCTCCGGAAGGATCCAGATAACCCGGTTCCCGGCCAACGCCGACAGCCGCCGTTACCAGTAGTAGTTAATGGGGAACACGAGTGGTACGTGTCGAAGATCATTTCGTCACGAATCCATCGGGGCAAACTCCAGTACATGGTAGATTGGCTAGGGGCGGACCCGGATGATACATGGTATAATGCCAGGGGGTTCGAGAATGCCGTATCGAAACTCCGTGAGTTCCATACGGAATACCCAGAGAACGCTGGACCACCAGCACGGCTAGCACAGTGGCAGAAGGCCTTAGAAACGGGGTACGACGACCCTGATCACCCCGAGGATGATAAACCTCTACAAGGGGGAATCGACCGACAGCGTCGGCGAAGATCGAAGAAGTGAGAATGCGGGAAACGGAAGAGGCTCGCGGGCGACCCTCTTCGAAGGGGGGGGGGGTGATGTGACGACTGACACATGGACGATAAGCAGGGACATTCTGACATGGCCTGCCCTGATCTGGACGAGCGCGTTCCCCTTATAATAGGAGAACGGCCAGACATACTTGTAACCCTTTCCTTCTCTTTCTTCCTAGTTTAGTATTCAACAATAGAGATGCACTGATATGCAACCTTGATTCGTACCTATGTGCTTCTGCCTCGTTACAAGACCGACCCTCTGAAAGGTAGCAGAAACTAAAGCGCCTTCGATTTAGCTATACAACTACACACTCCTTTTTATAATTAGCTCTTATACGGAGGTTGTTGACTTTGTGCAGGAGATAACGAAGAATATAACACATACAACTGTTAGAAGCTATGTACAGCGCTCTATGGGTAGAAAATTATTTACTATTAGGCCTTAGGATGAAGTCTGTTTAAGGTAGAAGAAGGCGCTACTCGCCAGATCTTAGGCGGTGAATACACCAAGGGTTCCATGCGTTTCTTTTAAGTCACTCCTTGCACCGGATCTAGGCTGAATCCATTCAACACTACTAAATTAGCGGAACAACTATTCGGTCAGACACACGTGTAACGTAACACAATATAATATATAGCCAACCTAACGAAATTGCAGGTGGTTTTCTGACAGCATACATATTCCATCCCTTAACCCTCTTAGTGCAAACATGCCTGTGGTGCGCTCTGTCACGACCTGGGTTGAATCGCATTGGTAGAGACCTCGATTAGGTGCTATCGACGAAGATTCCACTCTAAGGAGCGAAGGAAAGAAGATGACAACTTAGGTTTGAGGGAGCGCGACTAAGTCGTCCACGCTTGGCGGGGCTCCTACAGGGGTTATGATTGGCTTCCCATCTGGCACTGCCATGGCAGGTGTTCCAGCTGTAAGTCACCTGGTTGTAGTGAGTCTGCGAGGGTTGACCTTCACACGCTCAGCCTTTTGCAGTACTCAACACTTTAAAGATTAGAGAATTTCCCTATCGATGGCTTGAGCTGCTCCAGGGCTAATGAAAAAAACCCAATGTCTTAAGCCACATCTAGAGGCTCGTCGACCGAAACGGCGCTATCCATCTATTCGTACGTAAATAGCAGATTTCTCGGCACGACCTATACCACTGTATCATCTACGCACGTACCCTGACATTTCTTTCCCGCCATTGCGATTAGTTAATTATAGTTTACAGATAAGTGAACAGAATTCAATCACCGATAGTTAAAGAAGGTTGGAACAATTTGGAGAGGTAACCGGACTTGCCTTCAACTTACGATCTAGCCCGCTCCCCCAGCCTACGGTGCATCAAAGGGACGACCAAGAGCGAAGTTCATGAGAACGGTCGTAATGTGTCTAAATATGCTAAGGCGAATATGCTACAGCGGAAAGATCAATGCCGAAACCCCTTGTTTATTTCGGACCACCAGAGTCTAAGAATGACCCTCCAAGACCCCAGGCGCGGCATAAAAGGGGGTCTAGTGACGTACTTAGCAGATGGTGATGATAATGGGGACGTTCGGAAGGCACGAGTTGAATAATTTGCATATTTATATTTGATATCGTAAGTCGAACAGACTAGACTAAAAAGTATTCGTACACATAAAGGAGACGCATCACAACTATAAGGCCGCTTAGCCACAGTGTCGTCAGCAGTACCCTTAGCGGGGCACTCGTAGTGGCTATTAAAGCTTTTTTAACCACCTAAGATTACCCGCCGAGGCGACATAACTAGTAGCGCACAGGGTTAGTGGTCGTGGCAAGCTAGACTGGAAGAAATATTGTGTCAGATATTCATATATCTTGCGGTGTGACCTTGATGTGACGGTAATGTGACCGTTCTGTGTGATGGTTTGATTGTTGCGTGTTATGATCTATATTTTTCTCTTTTTCTTTGCTGTTGTGTGTGATCTTTTGTAGAGAGACCTTAGCTAGGTTCAGTGGCTTACAGTCTTGCCCTCATAATCAGGGGACCTTTATTTCTGACATATTGCACCTGCGTCGCGTCAAGTCAACTGTCTACCACCCACAATCCTCTTAATACGAATTTTCTTTCTGTTAAAGGGAGCGGCGCGAAGGAACATCGGATTCTTCCGAAAGATCGAAATGGGAACTCCAGCTCTCGAGATAGTACGCTACAACAAGCGCTACTACATTCGTCATCATCAGTTAGACGGCTACTTCGAGGGTCTCGGCGCCCAAATTGTAGCGAGCATTCCCCCCGACCCCGAGGGGTACCTGAGTACGTATGGAGAACAACCCGTGCATTATGTCATGCTAACGATTCGCAGAGTGGCTCAAGTCGATGCGAGAAAGGTATGCCGCCAGGGAACGCGCACTTGAACAGCATGTCTATGAGATCCACGACCTGTCCGAGCCAGACTATTCGCAGTTTCGCGAGTTCATAGCGCTGCCATCCGAGCTACCGCAGCTACATGACAGCAGCCTCCAATACTCGTACATCATCAACATTGACGACGAGGTTCTCACAATGGACAACGGCATACACTGGGTGCTAGGGAACATCCCGCGCCAGGACGATCTATGGCTTCGGGCAATCGTCGAGAGTATCTACCTGCGCAAGCCCACCATCTCCCTCGACATCTGCCCAGAAAAGCATATGGCATCACTGGCTTTGGAGCTTCCCAAGCCGAACAAGGTGATCGACTATGCCTTCCGCATCGTAACTCCACGGACGAACATCCGAGAGGCGCACAACGTGTTCCTTATATTCGTTCTGGCCACGGTGCTTATTGATTGCAAGAATGACATTATTGGATTTGGGAGGGAGTGGAGCCCGGACTCGTTTCCCTTTCGCGAGCTGGCCTTTGCCCTCGTTTCGATTGCCTCTGGCCAGGCCAAATTTCATTCCTTTCCTGCTCAGCAGTGTAACCCTCGACATGACTGCTTGTGGAATTGCAACTCGCAACACCTCCCAAAGTCGCCTGGATGGCTTGACGAAGAGTGGGTTGGCAACAGCGCTCCGTTGCTGGAATTTGGCTCCATGTCTCATCGACCGGGGGAGCCCCCAGGGGCGTCACCTATCGAGACGATGTACTGGCTCGATGACGTGCTTGTCAGCCTTACGCTAGTGGTTGATGGCGAGGCCATCTCGAAGGCCGTTAGCTGGGGCATCGAACAGGGACGCACTAACTTTCAGATAGTAGTCTTGTCACTTTTCAAAGTATCCTTTTCGGAAGTGTCTTTGGACGATGACGAGAAGCCATTCGTTAGAGTCAGCTCAGCTGTCGCTCTCTCGCCTCTGCGCGCAGGATATTGTGTGAGCACACATCCGCGCGAGCGACCAGAGCTAAAGGACGGGATGAAGATCCAGCGTCAGCGCGGTCAGTACATCATGCAGTCGAACTGGAAGGGCACCGCGCGAAGACTACGAAATATGTTCCCCGGACTCGCAGCGCTCGTCAACTTCTTCGAGGTCGCTGCGAGCCGCCGCGCAGCATCCAAGTCGGAAGGCATTCTGCCGCAGGAACTGTACCGCATGATTCTAGACTTTGTCGATTACGATACATGGAAGACCTGCTTAGTCGTGTCGCGAGTGCTTCGTTTCTGGTGCCTCGATAAGTACAGGCTTGACGATCGAATGAGGATTGTGGGAGGCCCCTTTGTGAGGCTACAGAAGAATCAAAAGGAACGTCTGCTGTCATTCGAATTTGAAAACATGCAAACGGGCAAGATCCTTCCGATGATGCAGGACCCGTGGTGCGTTAAGACTGCCGAGTGTAATTGGATGCCGGTCATCGGCAGCAACCGGAAGGCGCTTATGTTAAACGTGGTCGTCCAGTTTGAGCCAGCGGGGGACGTTCCAGTGGAGGATGACAGCGATGATGAACGCACATGACGTTGCTCACAGCGGCGTTTAAGGGGACTAGGCCTATATATCGATATTAATAAGAATATGTTTAGCGTCTCTAAAACTGAATACCTTAGCCTGATCTCTAATAAGGGTAGCCGAATAGACTCCAAGAAAATTAAAATAATTATCAATTAGGCTTTACCTAACTTATACGGTGGTAATAAGCTTAAGGAACTCTAGCGTTTTTAGGCTTCGTAAATGATACGTAACCCCATGAGGGATTACCTGTTGCTATAGACAAAGGGTACAAATAAGCTCTGCCAGAATAACTGACCTGGGCATCCTTCCCAGTTCATACAACTTCACCCCATATGCACTCGCGTCAGTAAACTTACATCGCTGATTTATTAGAGGATACTCTAAGATAGCCCGCTTACTAATAGCATTAACGAGAAAAGAGACGCCCTAAGTGTCTTTTTTTTCTTTTTAGTAAATCTCGTCTATTGTGCTGCCTTGTAGAAGCCTACGGCTTATGAAGGCAGTGAATTAGACTAGCTACTAAATATGGGAAAAAGGTAATAGGGGACTATGCTCCTATAGTCTCTCCCAGGCTGTTGAGGCCTAGAAAGAAGGGTAAATCCCGTCTCATTTCTTCCTACGTAAATACCAAAAACCTTTCCCTCGCAGTCTAGCTATTATTAGAGTAAATACCTATTCCTCGTAGCGATTTTCATACTATCTAGGCAGCTAAGTAGTCCCTATCTACCTAGTTTAGTATTGAATAGAGTGTATAAAGAGAACGGTAGGGCTTTTAGGTCTCGGAAACATCCATGTCTGAAGGACGTAAATGACCCCCAGGAACTCCATAATCGATGCTGCCAGGCAATAATTATTTCTAATGAAGAATCTAGATGATATAACTTATCAACTATGGTTCAATCGATTGCCATCGCCCTGGGGCCCACGGCAACTAGAAGCGCACAATCTATCCTTCAGACGTGCTGCCTGCCAACTATCCGGCAACTCATCCTCCAACGCTCGAGCTGCCAAATACCATCACGATTCTTTCAATAAATGAAAATTTGCCCTCTTTGGCCGGTATTTTGCCAACCCAAGTACCAGTGAACGATTGCAGAGTCCGTAAACAGCACGTCCGTCCCTCGCGCCGTGCGCCACGTTCAACTTTCTCAACGCCAATGCCAACATCAAAATAATTTCAAAGAACGAGGATCATCCTACCACAGATAATCAGTCTTTAGGCTACGCTGAAGCTGGCGACTAGAGGTTTGTCTTCCCCATACTACCTCGCGCCGCGCGCTCTTCCCTGAGGCAGAGACGACCTAGCCCCAGCCTGATAGATAGATTGCGAAGCACAAGGGCAAGGGCAAGACGCGCACTGTTGTTGCATTTTTGGAGAAAGAGCAAGCTGCAGGTATTATCTTACCTCATTTTTCTTTTTCTTCATCATTTTTACGTATGACACGAACTGGAGCACCAGAGCCCCTCCACCCAGGGCCGTACTCATCCCGGCGTTGAGGACACAAACATGATGAACGGCAAGACCCTGGTCGTTCCCCGCGGCTTGTCTGGGGGTATCTATGAGTGGAATGAAGAGCAAGGACTGGATGAAAGATATGATAAAACAGGATGAGAAGATGGACGAAGGCGAGTTACACAATCATATACGGTTTCACGAATGGGTCGAGACCTCTGGTCGGGCTTCCTCTATGATTAAACATATGCGAGCACTCTAATAGAGTTCGGAGGATGATGACTTATGGCAATGGTACTTCGGTCCCATGAGGACGTCAAGTGTGTCTCTCTGTGCCAACTTCGTCCCACCAGCGCCTCAAGCCCTCCACGTCGCACCATAAGAACTGGGTCGGGTTCTCATACCACCAGCTTGACCCATCTTTCGGCCGGTCACTAACATACTACATCTACAGTTAATATTAATCGATTCAGGGAATCAAAGATGAAGATTGAGAAATCAAAGCTAGATCTTGGCGTGGAAACTCTCGAGGGTACTCACCTTCTTCACACTTCCTCCATCAAACCGATGATTCTTAACCCCGAGCAGCAACACCACGCTACCAACCTCAGGGTGGAACTCCTCCGCGTCCAAGAAGACAGTCAGGTGTACATGTTTCGACGTCGACGGATCAGCGATTCGAGCTTGCCTCTGGCTGAACGGCGGCAGAGCCGATGGTTCTAGGTCAGAAATGGCCGACACAATGGCGAGCAGGTTGACAGACCAGTTCTGCTTGTAGGGAAGATGAGGTATGTTTCGTAGGGGCGTGAGTTTCAAGGGTTTGGTGGGGTCGGTGCTTGACCAGGGCAGATGTCTTGAATCTAGTGATGCCACATAGCCTGACGTCTGAGCTGTAATCTCGAGTTGTTTCTGTGTCGTTTTGTGATATGTTATGGTATTCGATTCGAAGTCATCATCGGCTTTGACAACTTCTTTCAAGAGGTCGGCGTCTGCAGTTGTCTTGGGGATACTTGACGCTGGCGCCATTGTAACACTGTGAACCTTGGCTGGTGTTGCCAAATTTGGCGCACCTGATGGCTGTCCCTCGGCATCCTTGGCCCCCTTGCGCCTTTCGTCTTTTTGGATCAAGGTACCTTCAGTGGCAGACGTAACATCAGCCTCGTTTGGTTCCTCGAGGAGTCTGTTATCCCAGCCAACCATAACAAGGTCCTCCACCACTAGATAAACCATCGGCCTTCCCTGTTTCAGTGCCGCCTTTTCCCTTAAGTTGCCTGCAATAGTCGATCTTGCATCTTGTCTGTTAGTTCCCACCCGAAAGACACCCAACTTGATGTAAGACCCGACAGCGACATCTCCAGCATCGACATACCGATGCATCTCAGCCGACAAGACGGCCTGGATACACAGCTGTCCATCACCTAGAAGTAAGCGGACGACGCGCCATCTCTTTGACCTCGAAGTATGTATAATATCAATCCCCTCGACCAGAAATATAGAGCCCAGTGGGCAGTACTCTGTGCGCAGGATGTCTGCAATGAGGGGCTTAGGTGTGAATGGCTCCGCGGCAATTCTAAATATGTAGTTGGCCAGGGTATCTGGACAAGAGGCAGACATGGATTTCCTCTGGTGAAGATCATCTGAAAAAAGGTCTTCCAGATGCAAGGGTCGTCGGGTGCTTACATTTCCAACCTCTTCGGGAAGTGACGTTGTGTACAGAACGCGTTGTTTGAGGGGCATCTAAGCGTCATTCGTATGGGTTAGCCTATGCAATATGAAGTGCCGCTAAGTATATATGCACTTATTCATAACACCCCTACCGGCCAGTGTTGTTGCATAACATGACCAACACCATGGGCTAATTAGGCGACCAGCAGGCAGTGCACTAAACTAAAGTAGGAAGGCACGCGATCTACTCGGCTAGTCGCCTCGTCACGAAGCTTCCACTGGTTCTATCCTACATAATCTATTCAACGCGATATAAAAAACTTAGCCTTTTATTTAGAAGAAATAGGCAAGCGCGATTATTTACTTATAAGTTATAGTTTATCTCGTGTCAAACAAGATCTTGATACTCCGAATCAGTTCGTCGATGGCAGGGTAGCCTTCGGAAACCTTGGACGGACGTTGATTTCCACAAGAGTCTACACAATCAATCTTGATACTGCTGCCAGTCAGCAACTTTTTTATGGCATAGAAATAATGGAATGTGGAGAGCGTGGTATAAGCAGGGATGAAGTGGCTCTCTAATGCCTGAAAATCGGTCTTAAGCATATGATTATCTTCTACTCGCAGACAAGTGTCAAAGGGGGCTTGACGGCCAGCTATGTTCCCGTGTAAAGCTGCAAACTCCTCACAATGCTGTGCTCTGCTTGGGGTTGCTTTGTAATTGCGCTTGTGTCGACCTTGAATGCAGCAGCTGGTTTTTCCAGGGTGGCTTGAGCATCTTGCTCGATCCTGTACGCAAATTTTATGGCTGTGTTTGTTACGATGGCCACGGCTGTCAGATCTAGCACCTCTCGTGGATCTTCTCCAGTCTTCTCTCTTGCGACTTGGCTGCTGTGACCCCACCTCTTGAGGGGGGAGCAGCGATTCACTTGTCGTTGTTGAGTCCCCTACACTACACTGCCACTACCTACCTGATGAAGAGCAACCGAGTTCTCTCTAGCAATCTCGTCCTTAACTCTGTACTTGAAAGTACCCGTGACATGATGTGAGGTGATGGAATAGACAAGTTTGCCAAGATAGCGGTCAATTCTAGTTGGGGAGACGAGAAAGACCTGTCGGGCGTAGTCTGGCAAGTGAAACATTGCATGGAAGTGGAGATAGTTGAACATAAGTTGAGAAAAAATTGAAGGACGACCGAATAGAAAATTTTCCTTGGGTAATACAGTTAAGAGAGTTGTATTGGTGATGATGATGGGCTATCTACGGGTAGCGGACCCGAGCACTGCACCTAGCATACATCTGGTGTGGTTAATGCATGCAATAGTTTCCTTGAGATCTTTTTCGGGTTCCCATGTGTATTTGCCATTGTGATACATATAAAAAGCCTAATTTTTGGTACCTCCTATAGTTATTTTTTATTTTTCACCTATGGCACTCAGATGAACAACCATAGTATTGAAGTTACAGGGTCACATCGCAAAAGGTGCCATGACTCGGAAGAAACCCTTAACTATTACTATAAAGCAATGCTTCGCTGACCTTCGTGCAGCTAGGTCGAGAAACCACATCATTCAAAAGATTGCAATGCATTCTACTATCTTCATCGGCAGTTCATAGACGACGCTGGTCACAAGCCTCCCTTTGAGTCTTACACTACATCTTTGGATACTTCATAACTTCTATTGTCATGCTATTGAAGAACCTTTGCCACTCGTGTTATGCACTAATTGATGCTGAAAAGAACCGATGTGGGGAAGTGATATGAAAGGTCTACACGCCTGGCTAATCTCCTGCAATTATGCCAAAGTCTCCAACGGTCCCTTATGCAAACTCACATTCAATCAGACTCTGGACACCCTTTCCACCACCCAGATCTTGATGGTCTTCAACCCAGTTGAACCAAGCAAGATCTGCCAACCATCCAGTGTGCGCTCCCTCGAAGAAAACAGCGTCAACATGACTATGTCAAGTGTCGCGGTCTCCCAATGAGCTGAAGTTCGCAGGATGACAGGTTTTATTGTAGATGTGATACGACTTAAGATGATCTGGTAGACATTGTCAGGCTATTTGTGGAGAACCGAGTGCACGTAATACACCCTGACTCCCTTGATTGGCGGCTCATCGCGGGAATCGTCCCCAAGCGCTCATAGTGAGCCTAGAGGTGCGGATATCGAAGGGCGATGCCTAATCACCGCAGCCGATCGGACATACCACCAGTCTAAAGTCCCAGGCCAGGGGATACGCACCCATTGATCTGACTGATCTTGTGGTAATAACACAGCATCCATGATTAGTTTCACCACCTGCCTTCTGCCCTCACACCACACAGCAGCCATGCTCAAATACGTACCGCAAATCTGAAGCGGGGTGTCCATCCAGTCCAGGCGGCACATCCCTACACAGGCTTGGCTACCATCTCCATAATGAACTATCATTCAAATAATTTGGCACCGACCGATGCTTTCGCCACGCTCACTACACGGTGTAATTTTGACGATGTTGTCCAAGGTATAAGATGAGTAATAATAGCAGGGACTAGGATACGTCTGCAATACTGGATCAGGGCATGATTCGAATCGAAGTTGCGGTTGATCCCAAGGCTATGTCGAAAGAACTGATCTGGGACTTGAGTATCGCAGTTATATAGATAGTCCATTGAGCATTCGGTAGTTATAGCCTGAAATTATGTCGGTCGTATAAGTGGCCAAATGTACCGTAAGGTCCGAACGTAACCCGCTGCCGATTATTTGCAGTAAGCTAGGTACTATGTTAGTAAGTTAACACACAATAAGTACCTATCTCACACAGTCAGTGTGAAAGATACGATATACGCTTTCGGAGTAGCTTTCGAATTCTGGGCTCTCACAACCCATGTTGGTTTTGTATGCGGAGTATACCTGGCCCCAGCAGTGTTTGATCATTGTCTCTCGCGTTGTCTCCAAAGCCTGGACCAGAGCTCAGGCTTTCAGCAGCATATTGTGGCGTGCTTCATCACCACCCTCTAAGGAGCCAGCATCCGCTCTGATCGCTTTGAGTCTCTGGACAGCCTCAATATCGTTGGGAGCCAAGGTGTCGGACCGCACCATCTTGTTAGTTTCTTCATCTGCTCTGTCAACCTAAATGTGCAGCCAAAAGCACATTTTTCTGTACTCAAGGCCCTTGTGGCCACCTTCGCTCTTGGGACTTGGAAGGACAGACATAATCAGTTCTATGCTTTGTTATAGATTGCAATAACTCCGATAAATGTCAGGTGCAGAAGTTTCTTCTATGCGAACTATAATATAGTGAAGCGCAGTCTCTTCCAGAACAGGAGAAGACATCCGAGTATCGACAATGTAAACAAAATAATTATAACAAAGCCCACTTCTCGAGATTGAGTATAAACCTACATGTTTAGGAAACGATAAAGAATGTTCTTTAACCGTACCCGACTTTGTGATTCCTAGAACAATCCCTTTTAAGCTTTAGACCCCACACTCACTTGCAGCAGACAATGTACTTAAATTCTTGTCCTTTGTTTTCTAACAGGGTCATAGTCTAACACACCCTGTTGCGAAGGAGTATTATTAATGAATGGCACCACACTCTAAACAATAACCAGAACATATTTGAGCTCCGTACCATCTACTGCCAGGTAAGCAGACAGATTTTGTAACCCAGTTCGACTCAAAGTCTACTCAAGGGTACCTGGCGTTGACTACGCTCCACCATGTCTTCTAACCAATACGAAATGTCAAAACGAAATCCCACGGAATGCCTGGCACGTTCGCTTGCCGGCGACCTTCTGCAAAGACATGTCAGACTTATACGATATCGTATTTGGTGGCGGGGTGTAGATCGCGTGGGGGTTTTGGTTGGTTACTGTAGACAAGCGGCGCTAGCTGTGACTGATTTTTTCCCTTGACCCTTCCGTGCCTGGAATTGGCGCTAAGAAGACTCGATAGACAGATGTATGAGATACAGCCTGGAAGTAATAGTTATAGAGTACGGTTCCGAAAACTGCTTTTACCCTCGTTATTATGTAATATTTGATCATCTAGCTACCTTGAATTAGGATACCTGTAATAATATACTTCATTCAATAGAGAAAATAAATCTGCATCGTATCTTTCAGGAATTGATTTGTGGAGTGACAGAACTATTGGGTTGTGTTTAGTGGTCGCCCTGCCCCTTGCCGCCATTCTCAATGAGTCTAGTTCCAACATATTTCTGATCGGTAGTGCCTAATTTCTCGTTCGTCTGTGCGATCTGCCTGTCGACTTCCTCGTAAATGGAGGGTCTTTGTAGCTGCACTGCTAGCTTATTGTTGAACACCAAGACACTCCTGTTGTCAAAGAAAAAGCGATCGATATCCTCCAGAGATCGGTGGGCGGTTTCTGGATAGAACAAGTAAGTGATTGGAAGAAATGCGGCGCATATCACGGCCCAAATGATCCAAAAGCGGTAACCCAAGTTGGCAATACCGGGAGGCGTGACCTGAGAGACCATATAATTGAAGATCCAACTACACCCTCGTTAGTCAGGACGAAGTCATGTGGCTGGGGAGAGAATGCCTACTTGGTGGACATGGCGAGACTCGCACCCTTCGCCCTGAATGCTAAAGCATTGACCTCGGTAGGGTAAACCCAGGGAACCCCGAGCACACCCATTGCGAACGCGGCGAAGAAGACGAAGAAGAATGTGACAGCCACAGCGCCCGTTTTGTACGAATCAGCCCGACCTGTCTCGGACAGCCCCATGCAGATGGCGATGATGGTCCAGCAAGTTGAGCATGCTGCCGCCGAACACATCATGACCTTGCGCCGTCCGAATCTCTCTATGACGAAATATGCCATGAAGGCGAAGAAGAGATAATCCATCGATCCGGCGGCGGCCAAGATACGCGCCGTCAGTTCATTCAGCCCAATGGCGTTAATGAAGACGTATGTCATATAGTAACTTGTCACATTAATGCCGGAGATTTGGTTGCTGGCTTGCATCCAAGCTCCCAGTATCATCCGCCGAAGCACTCCGGCCGGACCTCTTCCAGTGATAAGTTGCCACCAAGAATACTCGACGGAGTATTCCTTGTCGAGGACCTCCTTGATAATGGCAAACTGCGTCCGGACTTCAGGCGAATTGACCGTAGCTCCATTGCCATGGAGGGCAGCCAACACGCCGTACGCTTCGTCGTATTTCCCTTTACGGATGAGGAGGCGGGGCGAGTCGGGAAGAAAGGGGCACATCAGGCAAACAAGTACAGAAAAAACTGCGCAAGTGTTAGTTCCAAGGTCCACACGTTCCTCGAAGTGACTCACAAAGTTGAAATGCCAGCGGAAATCTCCACGAGCTTGAGTTTTCCACGAAGCTAAACCCTAGAGTAAGCCAATTCGAAATGGCGAAGCCGGTGATACAGTTGGCCATTTGGATGATGACCAGTTTGCCCCGGCTTGATATCTTGCTCGTCTCGGATTGCCAAACACCAGCTGTGGCGGTATTCATGCCGGTTCCTAGCCCAGAGATGACTCTACCCGCATACTGCATCTCCGCGTTGTAACAAGCTGCCTGTACAATTGCGCCGAGTGCAATAGTGACACTGCCCAGCATTAATGTCCGTGGTCGGCCCAGCTTGTCTCCTGTGTAGAGCGTTGAGAGGGCACCGCCGAAGCATCCCAGGTTCTGTTGATTTAGTCAGCTCGGCATTTGAATCATACTAGGTAGGAATTTTTACGTATACACTGGTCATTGTTCCCTTAGCCGTAGCTGATGGATAACCGACAGTACGTAAGAAATCCTCATTGATAAGAACATTGCCGAAGACACCTTGGTCATAACCATAGAAGACCAGGACTGTCGATGCTGCTATGGAGATCCACACAGTCAGTCTCGGACCCGAGCCACCCAAGTAACGGCTACCCATTTCTAAGAATTCTGGAAAGGTGTGTAAAGTAGCAGAAATCAGGAGTTGGGGGGACTCGATATTTAGACACTGTTACAGAGTATCATTCTTTGGTAAACCTCGAGTTTTGAAGTGCTTGATCACTACAATTGCGACTCGAGATGATCCACATATCAGTTATTTCGGGAATTCCACTGTCAGATGACGTTGTAATGCACGTACGAGTCGACCCCCCGCATCTCCTGTGGAACAACAGAGCATAGCCAGCGATCTATAGACATGGGGATTCGCGGGGAAGTTGGGGTAGGACTCAAACGCATTCAGCCTATCCAAAAGACCCGCGGCTACTTTTGTATCTTCCTTGGTTGACAGGGAAATCGATTTCCAAAGGCCGAATGCCGAGTAATGCCACCCCTATATCCACTGGCAAGTCACACGCCAATGCTGCCGCTTAGGGCGATGGGGTGACGGTGATGGTTATGTCGTGGAGGAAGTCTAAGTGCTCTAAGTATGATAGGGTCAATCTCAGTATTCTATACTTACTAACGTAGTCCACGGTCCAATTGCACACTTCGGCAGATTTTCGTACGCTACCACTTTGACCTGCGGTTTTTCACCACATAACTATGGTTGGTTCTTGGAATGAAAGTGATATGTTTCTAGCATTACATGCGCTTCAATCTGATCCAAAATTAAGTGTACGTCGCGCTGGTCAGATCTATAACGTACCTTTTAGAACCCTTGCGTATCGACGCGACGGTAAAACCGCTCGAGCGATTATACGATCGCCAACGCAAAAGTTGACTCCTTCCAAAGAAGAGGCAATCGTACGGCATATAACCGACCTAGATTCGCGAGCATTTCCTCCCCGATTGAGTGGTGTTGAAGATATGGCCAACCGATTACTTCGAAGTCGCGTCGGCGTCAACTGGGCCTCGAGCTTCGTAAGACGACAACCAGACCTCCGGACGCGTTTAAATCGAAGGATCGACTATCAGAGAGTCCTCTGCGAAGACCCCGACGCGCATAGCGCGTGGTTTTACCTGTTACGGAATACAATTGCGAAATACGCGATTCAGGAGGAGGATATCTACAACTTCGACGAGACCGGTTTTGTGATGGGCCAAATCTCGTCCGAAATGGTCGTGACGACTTCTGATCGGCGCGGAAGGCCTAGAGCAGCCCAGCAAGGAAATCGGGAATGGGTTACAGTTATTCAAGGCGTTGGGTCGTCCGGTTATGCCCTCCCTCCGTACATCATTTTCGCCGGCAAAACCCACCTCTCGTCATGGTACGAAAACAGCCCATTACCGCCTGATTGGGTTATCGCAGTTACTAAAAATGGCTGGACTACGAACGAGAGAGGCGAAGATTGGATAAAAAACTTCGATCATCACATCAAGTCTCGTACGAAAGGTACTCATCGCCTATTGATCCTCGACGGTCACGAAAGCCATCACTCGACCGATTTCAAGGTATATTGCAAAGCTAACAATATCGTCACGCTTTGTATGCCTCCTCGTTCGTCGCATAAGCTCCAGACTCTTGATGTTGGTTGTTTTCGCGGGTTAAAAAGAGCATACGGAAAAGAAATCGAAGATCTCATGCGAGCACATATAAGTCATATCTCGAAAGAAGACTTTTTACCGGCGTTTTTAAACGCGTACAACGCAACTTTCACGGTTTCAAATATCTAAGGAGGTTTTCGAGGGGTAGGAATATTTCCGTACGATGCAGATTATGTCATATCACAGCTCGATGTGAAATTACATACGCCAACACCTCCGGGTAGCTCGGCTGGTCTCCCCATCCCTTGGGAATCAAAGACTCCGAACAACCCAACCGAAGCCCAATCACAAACCGATTATGTGAAAAATAGGATTGTACGACATAAAAATAGCTCACCAACGTCAATTTTTGCTGGAATAGATCAGATTGCGCGAGGTACAACGAAGGTTATGCATCGGCTTGCCCTTTTAGAAGGCGAGGTCGAATCACTTCGAAAGGCAAATGAGACCTTAAGTCGACGTCGCCGTGCGAAGAAAAAACAGTTACAGAGTGGAGGGTCACTTCGTATACAAGCTGGACAGGACCTACAGTCTCAACGAGAGTTGATGGGCAGTTACATGACGAATTTCGTCAAATTGGTGGTCGTACGAGGCGGCGAATTGCGCGTGTACGGCGCTGTAGAATCTGCGGCGTGCCCGGACATAATGCGCGCACTTGTGGAAATGATGTAGAGACGTCTGAAGATAACGATTCTGAGTAGTTTCAATTGATGATAGGCGTTGTGGTTGAATTAACTTATACATTGTCGTATAAGGTCTGCCAAAGTGTGCAATTGGACCGTGGACTACGTTAGCAGATGTTTGAACCTTTAGCTGCACTGGTACGGGTGATCTTGGGCGAATCTGCGAAGCTATAGCATAAACCAAGGTATTGTAAATGTTGGCTGCTGGCTCAAGGAAAGCATGACCAAAATATGCAATGCTTCGGTTGGCCTTTTCAGTACATGAAGATGTGGGAACCATTGAACATGTAGACGTTAGGTGCGCAAATTCTCAAAAATCAAGGCAAAGAAGAAAAGAGAGGCATTTAGGTGTATCAAATCCAAGTAGTCCCGATGGAAAGATTAATAACTCTTAGCATTACAAGAAGAGCCTTAGGTAGACATAAGGCTGTCAGGGAAGCTTTGAAACAACAAAATTCAGCTAAATGGGCACAAGTTACACCATATAAACTATAGGATGAATAACGATGAGTAGAAAAGCGATGAACGGAATGGGGGACAAGCGACGGGATGACGAGCAAAGCAAGCATGAGCGAAGCAACAAGGAACGAAAATATAACATGGCATGTTCAATATACCATGCTTTCTTCCGGAATTTGTCTTCTTGGGGTGTACGAGTTTAATCTCTTCATGGCCCGAGAATCATATCCTTGTGACATATGGTCCTAAGAGGATATACTGAATTCCTTTCCCTTGGTTGCTTTATGGTCCCTGCACTTGACTAACATTAGTGACATCCCTGGTGGACACTTTTACTACCACGACACTAGAGTGCCTCTTATAGCGAAAATAATATCCAGCTAGTGCTCGAGGCGATCAAAAATGGCCATCCTTTCAGAAAGCAGCCCAAATTGCACGGATTTCAGAAGTCAAAACTATCTATCCGCTTTGAGGCAATGAATCTTGGCATAACATCAGTACAGTTCCGCAACAACTATCACCGGAACATGAACGAAACAGCCCTATGTCATTTCTGGTGACATGTCGCAGATTTCTGCATTAAGATATTATTGATACACTACTGGAGGATTGTACGTGATTCCAGAATCATTCACTCAGATAGCAACCTAACGACATGTCCTTTAAGTGGTTCCTGGCTTCCGGCTAGGTCTTGAATTTTCATCCCCAGGTCGTCATGCACCGTGTATGTCCTCGACTTGCTTCGCATAGTGGATGGCATATGTTCGCTTTTCTTGCTGGTTTACTCGTCGTAGCGCCCTTGTCTGGTCCCCTTTGATCCCTTTCAACTATTTTTAAATATAGTACGACCGAAAATAAGTTTGACAAGCGGTTAAAGCCTTGGTATGATGGATGAGACGATCATTGTGCTCCCTTCAATGCTAATGAATAAATTTCAGCTATCCACGCATAGAAATGGGTTTCAGCATGATAATAGGAGGTATTTCTCACACATTCCAGAACACCAGGTCAGCTGTATCACCTAGACGTCTACTATCAGTCCATAGCATCCACAAAGTGGAGCAAAGTTATTTCACAGAAGCAAGAACTGTCTAGAGAAGGTATCAGAGTTGACTTATAGATGGCTACGACGCCAGAACTATTGATTTCAGACTGGCTACAGGGATCTCCTTATAGATGCTAACTACATTGAGCCAAAGCCTAGAGCACAGCTCAAGAGAAATGGATTTCCTTCACCGAGCAAAACGCCCACTTTCGCCAATAGCGTCAATTGACCAAGGGCACCCACGACCCAGAGGAACCACCAATGTATTCTCCTAGGGTTAAGGAGTCGTGTGAGCAGGGCAATTACAGCCTATTTAGGGATTCCAAATGTAACGAGGAACAAGTGAGCCGCAGACACTCGCGCGCAGACCTATGTATCTTGTTTGGATTTGCTTGTCCTACGTAGGGGTGGGTATGGAACGGGATAAGGGGCTTTGATGCTGTTCACGGGGGTAGAATTTGCCAAAGGGGTGAAGACAAAGATGAAATAAGGCAAGAGGCGGACGATAGTAGATGAGGGAGACCATGGTAGACGCAACATATGGTGGTTAAGGTGGCTATTCCACAATCAGCAAGTTTCGGACTTGAAGAGGATCATTATGTGAAACGATGATGTATATATGTATCACGATGGTTCTGATGATATTGCCTAAGTGTGCCTAAGTGTGCAATGAATTTTACGGGACACAGATCTGAAGGACGAATATGTCGGGAAATGACATGCACTCGGAAGAGACATGTTTGATTTTAATGATGCTTCGGATGACTTTATCCATAGGCATATCAGTATATGTTGTGCTTGAGCAGTGTCACACCATTCCTACATGGCACAAGTACCTAGCACATGAAAATTCACCGTAATTGCATTTTCGAAAGGCAGCTTGGCCGTGTTTAGTCTATTTATCGGAAGAAATTGGGGAAAGCCGTATGCCAAGCAGAGCATCATTTTGACATTCCGCACGTGGAAGCTTAAGAGGTCAATAACCTGCACACTTCGATTATCCAGGCTGGGGCTAGATATTGAGTGGGAAGCGGAATATTCAGTGTTCGTGCACTGCCAATTTCAGTAAGAGGCTCTTGTCGCCATGAAGATCAGTAAAAATAGAAAGAGACGAGATACGCAGCGAACTTCAACCTTGTGAAGAGCTGATAATCGCTAGGTTTAATATGTTCAAAAAAGCAGGTATAACCTTGCAAGTAGCGGACGCCCGTGAAAATAAGATTGGAGCTGAAAACCATCCATAAGCCGAACTCTATCGGAACTAGGAGGTTACTGACCTGCTATTGAACTCGGTCTAAAATTGGAGATAACGTCTCTGTTCCCCCATGTATGCTTGACTCTATCGTGACTACGAGCATTTCGACCATGAGTAAGCTACGTGTGTTAATGCAAGAAAACTCCCAGGAACCTTTGCGCACTTAAGGAATGTCCATTATGAAGTATAAATCGAAGCTGTTTCCCACACGTAACAATCAGGGGGCACATAAAATTCTGAAATACGCGAACCTTGCGACTTCAATATGACTGATTGGAAATATGCACTTTCGTTGCCGCATAGCGAAGTGAAGAACCAAGCTCCACCTGGAACGATGCGACTCGTAGGTGAGCAATCAACCTAATCCCAAAATCGACTCGGTCACCAGGTGTCTAATCAGAACATACAGAACGCTTGAGTCAGACCAGGACTCAAGATGGCCGGATTATCAAGTTCCCCGTTCCTTCCGCCGACCCTGCGGACCCTCTGAACTGGGACCTTTGGCGGAAGACAGCCTGTCTCTCAGTCGTATCGCTGTATGCCTGTGTAGCCAACTTCACGGGGACATCTCTTGTCCCGGCGTTGCCACTATGGAATAAGACGTTCCCCCAACATCCAAAGCCGCTTGCACAGCTGAATCAACTCATTGCAGTTCGTTCTCCACAACGTACAGCAGTGGAGTCCCCTCACTAAGCTAATGCTTCCCAGATCCAAGTTTTAATGATGGGTCTAGGGAATATTTTCTGGGTTCCATTGGCAAACGTCTTCGGCAAACGAGCCATACTCATCGCCGCGACTCTGATGCTAGTCATCTCGACTTTCTGCGGTGGCCTAACATCATCTTTTGAGAATCTCCTAGTGATCAGGGTATTTCAAGGAATAGGGGGTGCGGCATCAGAGACAATAGCTCCTGGCGTAGTAGGAGATGTCTTCTTTGCGAACCAACGTGGGCGCGCTATGGTATGCTCCAAAGAACATCGTACTGTAACCGCCCCAACTGATATCAGATATAGGGGGCTTTCACTGCTTCCCTCGCCAGCGGTGCCATTGTCGGTGGCATTTCTGGTGGGTACATTGCCCATCAACTGGGTTGGACTTACATATTTTGGGTCCAGACGGCGCTCACTAGCACCGTGTTCCTTGGTACACTATTCCTGGTCCCAGAAACGCTCTTCGCTCGCGAGATTGCCTCGCCGCAGCCGACGCTGCACGATGCTGTCATCTTCAAGCACGCAGATTCAGTGAAAGACGAGTACAAGCCTTACACCTCCCTGCGCTCTCTGAGAATCGGGCGGTACGAGGGTAATATTGTGCGTCACTTCGTCAAACCTTGGCTAACCTTGCGATTGCCTGGAACTTGGGTCATCATGTTGCAGTATGGCGGCATTGTGGGCGGTGTCGTTGTCATGACGACCGTCGGCCCTCAGCTTCTGATTCAGCCGCCGTACAGATGGGGGCAAAATGCCGGGCTTATTTTTGTGGGATCGTTGGTTGGAATCATCATAGCTGGTTTCGTCACTCACCTCTGCACGGATTGGCTGCTCGAGAGGGGCGCGAAGCGTGAGAATCACGGTTATGCCGAACCGGAGACGAGGTTATACCTGATGCTCCCGGCTCTTCTCATCGCTACAGGAGGATTACTAGTGTTCGGTTTCTGTGCTCAGTATCCCGGACCGAATATGTGGGTTGGACTCAGCTTTGGCAGTGGGATGGCTGCGTACGGGAATGCCCAGGTACCTTCAGTTGGTTTCGGCTATGTGAGTGTGCTGGTGTCGTGGTATTCTATGCATGGTTGTTTTTATCTAACACAAACTCCCAGCTTATCGATGCATACTCAGTGGTGGCTGGAGACTGCTTCGTCATGGTCTGCGTGCTGCGAGCCATCATAGGCTTCTCATGGACATTCTTCGTTGGAGAGTGGACGAGTCACGCCGGATACGCCCTGCCGTTTGGAGTCTTCGCAGCGATTCTGGGTACGTTCTCTCTGCTGACCATCCCACTGATTATATGGGGAAAGAGATGCAGAATCGCGACCGCTCGGTTGATAACTCGCGAGTATGAGAAGCGTGGAACGGTCCAAAGTTCCCTGGACATTGGGGCAGTTAGCTTGCATGCTACGTTCCCAGCTACATATCGAAATGGCCGATGGTCGTGTTGATTTTCTAGATACAGCAGGCAAGGAGATGATGGTGGAGTGCAGGAGCATGCAATGCGCCGAGTTTGTCACGATTTTCTGTGCACGAGTGATAAAATTGGACAAGAACAGCCCAAATATCGAAGGCATCTGATGATAGTTTACCAGTAAAATCATATTTGCCTGAGACCAACACTTCATAGTTGACAGTGCCTGAACCTGATCTCAGCTTTCGTTCTGTGTCCCCCTGGGAGTCCCCCTGGGAGCTTCTATCCTTCTACTTCTGGGACGCTACCGCCATGCAGTCGTATTAAGCCTCACTCATATCCTTCCTATCCCTAGTCTTCAAACCCTTGGAGAAGTAGTCAAACAGAGTCGCAATCAACTATCTTCTTGACAGTGAAACATCCTAATCCTTTCCCATTACTGAGAGAGAATTTCGCTCGTATTCGTACATATTCGCACATATTTTAAGACTAACGTGAATGTACACCGAGCTGGCCATGACACCGAGCTGGCCACTTTCATGCGCCAACGCGACCGGCCAACTTAATCTTTGATTTTCTCAACAACCAATTATGGCAAAGTCATACAACGAAGCAGACTTAATGCTAGCCCTTCAAGCTCTCAAAAGTGACCAAAAACTTAGTCTCCGACAAGCGGCAAAAACGTACCAAGTCCCCCGAAGCACCCTCCAAACGCGTAAAAACGCGCCCGAGGCGCTGTGGTATTTGCAACGGGACTGGGCATAATGCGCGAACTTGTAACATCGCATTGCCATCTTCTGGAGAGGAAGATTCAGAGTAGTTTCAACTGGTTTACGGCGTTGTGGTTTTACTATCGTAAAATTTCTATGCGAGGTTATGTAAGGGTAGCCAGCTCGGTGTACGTTCACGTTAGAGGTTGACTATTCGGGCTGAATTATTGTAACCAGGGTTGGCACTTTAAGATACGTTACTCATGACATGTAGAGGTTAAGTGCTTGCTGCGCCGTGGAAAATGCAAAGGGATAAATCCAAATACATAGAGGGTTTAAGCTAGGGGGGCCTTGGTTTGGTTCCGTTATAAACAGTTAACAGAAGGGTAGACAGTAGGGTTCGCCGGAAATGGCTACCATAGCATCCCACCCTTTCGCTCAGGTAAATATTACGAACCTTAGATAAATTGGTCAACTTCGTTATAGGTTATCTAAACAGAAATAAGAGCTATCAAAGTACTCTTTTCGTATTAAATAGGTTAAATATTTAAATATTTAAATATTATCGCAATCTTTTCCTTTTAAGCTGAAGACTATTCTTAATAATGATAAACGAAGTAAACTAGGCTATTATTTAATATTTGACTTCTTATAAACGTTAAACTAAAGAAATAACGAGACATCCTACAAATAAACCGAACTTTTCTACTTACAGCTCAAGTTACAATTTCTAGAAATATCTTCTGTTTTTACTGTATAAGTATTTGTTGAAGAGTTCCAGGGCTGCGGCGTTTTTCCCTAATAAATTGGTTAAGATTTCTTACACTCCCTGACTTACATGGAAAGTATCAGGGTTAGGACTCGGTTTAGGCTCTACCGCTTGTACATTTATGCGATTGTATTGATTCATTGGTTGAATTTCGAAAATATCGTTGTCAGAAGATTATCCTATAATAAACCCCAACTCATATTCGCTCAAGAAAATTACAAAGTAAAGGGGGAAGATCTTTGAGTTCTCCTCCACAGCATACACACCGTATATTCTGATAGCAAGTTTAATGTCCAAATTTTCTCTCGTTCGACTCGCTCTCTTTCTCTCATGAAACCTAGTATCTTAGAAAAGATACCACGTAATAAATCATACCAGTCTTCATTGCCTAACCGAGCCAAGTCAACAAAGCTTCCTCGTGAAATTATTGAGGGCATTTTCTCCCTCAGTGCCGACAACAAGAATATCTGTATCTTTTTACCCAGTTGAATTCATCGCCAGTGCAATTGTACTTACTCTCGTCCCTTTCCATCAATTACATACTACTTGTTCTCCGGTGTTTCACCAGGATCTTCCTCGCCAGACGACGGGGGTTTCGAGCCGGCCATTGAGCCTTGCCCTAGAAACAAGCCCAAGCTTGCAATTCCAACGACGAGGAAGACCCTGAGAAACCAGCTAGCAATGCGCCCATATTTGAATATCCAGCTAGCCAGCCACTGCATCATTGGTGTCACCAGCTGCTGTCGCTCATAGTCAAGATCCGGATTGACCGTGAAAATAACACCCATCAAAGCGACTAGGATCAAGCCCAGGATGATGGTGGTGAAGACTTGGACGCAAGCCAGCAAGATGGCGATATTTTTCGTCGTTTGGAGAACTTCAAACCCCGCGGCTACCAGTGGCGTGACTTGGTCGAATGCATGGTTGATTTCCTTGGAATAGGGGATGCCCATCTTGTGGAATGTGTAGATAGATAATACGTGCGATTCGAGTGTGAAGGTTATTGATTTCGTATGGAAGAGAAAAGCTAGCCCCGAATGTAACGCAATGGATGTTGGTGATGTTCATCTAATAATACTTCGGTGATGTCATGGGCATTTATGGGATCAGATGCCGCCTATGCTGGCCAATCATCACGAATTTGGGTATGGTGGCCACAACCTGACCCCGATTCGGACGGTTTCAAGTTTCGTTATTTCCGCCGACTGCTACGATGTCCCCCTGATGGACTCCTGAAACCAGATGCCTAGTGCAATTCTATTTGTGTTCTTTTTATAACTCGGTTTTGATGAAGAAGGATGTTCTATGCAGTAGCGTTGCAAGAGCCGCAACAAATACCAATACACTTGGCTAGTGTGGGTGCTGAGCTGCGTGCGTGAATGGAGCTAAGGTGATGGGACCTGCTGATTCTCACTGTAGGAATAGCGTAAGGCAGGTTAAGAAGCATATTGATCCAATAGGTACGTAAAAGTTGGGATAACAAAGAGTGGGCAACCTTGGCATTCAGTATAAACGTGGAATTCACAGAGTTGGAATGGCTCCGCTTAATTTGCCCAATATTGTCTCCTATGTGCCCTGACGACGTAAACGTTGATAACCAAACTGAATATTCTAAATGTAGCAAAATCAGTTCCCACAGATCAGTTCCCACAAATAGTTCTCTTAAATGGCTTAGAAACCACCCGGACCACCCATACCACCTCTCATACCTCCCATCATCCCCCCACGCATACCTCCCCTCATTCCACCCCTCATACCACCCATACCGCCTCTCATACCTCTGTTAAAACCCTGTCCGTCACTCGTGGACGTTTGCTGATGCTGCTCATCATGCTTCTCCTGTTCATGCTTTGCCTGTTCTTTCCGCTCCTCGTCACGTTTCTCCTGTTCGTGCTTTGCCTCTTGTTGTTTCCTCTCCTCGTCACGCTTCTCCTGCTCACGTCTTTCTTCATCACGTCTTTGTTGATACCGACGTTCATCGTCACGTTTCTCATCCTCGCGCCTGTCGTGATACCGTCTCTCTTCATCGCGTTTTTTCTGTTCACGCATCTCTTTCTCTTGTCTTTCTCGTTCGTGCTGCTTGCCGTGTACCTTCTCGTCGACCTTCTGCTCGAACTCTGTTTGGACAATATTGTCAGTAAATTTGTATTCCGGGATGGAGGAAAGAGTGACGAAGGTGAAATATTTGAAACACGCACTAGAAATAAGACCCATAGTTGCGGTTGTAATGTAGTTACGACTGAGTCACACTGATAAGAGAGATGCCCAAATGTTTCGAATTAGGTGTATTGTTTTGAAGCGTTGCGGTTGTTAATTGTTGGCGTGTGTGGCCGACGAACGTCTCTTGAAATGCGTAGAGCATCATATATCTTATATACAAATTAGTTTAAGGGTGCTCGACTAATCTAGACACATAAACTTGTTTTCATCAATATGCTTCGCGGACCATTTCAGTGATGACGTGTCTCACACCAGGGTCAAGTTCTCCTTGGGCCAAACCGAATTTGTCTTTCTGAAGTGTACGTTTGGGACCATCTGATCCCGACACCTTCATCTGTCGGCATCGGGTTCTCTGTATGGCTCAGCTATCTTGTGGCGTGAATACAGGAGTAGGCTAACTTTGGTATCGGTCCCAGCACTTTGGGCTCATTGCATCATAATTGATACGTACATAGAAACATAGTTCAGAAGTGGCCAAGCTGCGTCAAAAGTGCGACTGGCATTATGTCCATTTAGACTCATTCCATGCAGCATTGGGTTTTCCAATAGATTGGTGTGTTTGGCGCGAACTATTAAACAAACTCTCCAAAGATGCATAGTTGAAAGTCGCCCATGGTACCAGTTGTTGCGCCGGGCTGATAATCATCGTCTTAGCCCAGATTGCAACTTCAAGCCTAAAAGTCGAACCGGACTGTGGCCCACTATAAGCTTATACCGGCTATGGTGCCGACTGTATCAGTACATACAAGCTGTAAAGGTTATTCCAGGGCTACACCCTCCGCGCGCCTACAATTAGGTATGTCTAAGGGGAACTGAAGACATTTGGTCTTTCCCTTGTGCAAGTAGTTGATAATTCTTTCCCTCTAAGTGGCACAGTGATTTAGAATGCCATCTAGGAGGCATAGGCTAGAGGGCTCGGTAGCCATGGTTCAGTGCTGTTTCAGTTAAACCTTTATTTTCTTCAAAAAGGTTTTATTATATAACTAATATAGTACTTTATAAGCTCTTCGAGCTAATAACTGTGGGATCGCACTGTGTCAGGGTACGGCTAGGCCGAAGGCAATAGTACAGAGTGATGGGGAGTAACGGGCGTCCCTCCTACGTAGCACCGGGTGGTCACTGGCGGTCTCAGGTAGGGGTGCCCACGATGATGCATTGATCTCTACTCTCTCTATCTTCTTCCCGGGCCTCCGCCCCTTACATAGATAGCTAGAACCCGGCGTCGGAGCCGCGGAGCACTAGTTTCTCCGATTGTTCCGCAAACCAAGACTTCCATATCGTGTCATGACTCGCACGTCCCTACACCAGAGCCCCACCGGTGTCCCACCGGTGCCTATGGCATTCTGTTCTCTGACAATATATTCCGTACAAGGTTGAACTATTCCTAAATCTTGGGATCTTTGTATAAGCCCCTCTAGTAGTTATATAGGCGATTAAAGCGTAATTAAGCTCGAATTACTATTATACGAAGCTGTAAGCCTCGTTTTAACCGATATATTTCACGCCGTGCTCCACGAGTTAAGAACCCCCTGAAGCCTATAAGCTCACTTATACAGAGCTCTTTGTCCTGTTACATAAGGAAACGTTAGATTATAAATATTAGTTAAACTTGCAAAATCTCTTTATCAGCTCTGCTAATTGTTTTCTAGTGTCCCTAGCTGCTATAACAGATATATTGATGAGAATGTCGTTGAAATTGATTGGATAACAAGGCTGGTTGGTTACACTCAATCAATCATGTTTGTCTAGTTGAGTTACGGTATTATGTGCTATTATCAAGAACCGATGCATCGTGTTTTATACAAAGATCCCCCAGTCTGAGTTGACCCTTCACCCTTTTCGGCGCAGATTGCTCACCCGAAGTTGATTGAAGCTTCGGTTGCCACACTGAATACCATTTATTATTCAAGCCCACCTACATTCAGAGTTAAATCAATGGGACCCATCTTCATCTTCCAAGCACTAAACCACAGAAATCTTGATTTGCACACAGCAATCAAGGATTCACACCGATCTACAACCAGACAACACCACAAGCAACATGGATTTTTCAAGACACGACGGCAAGCCTTACTTAGATATTTCCATCCAACACTACCAGATATCCTCAAGGAGCTGTTATAAATAGAAGAATGAGTCGCTGCTTGCCATGTTGATTCCATGAAGGAGACGACCTATGGTTAAATAGACTCCGAATACGACCCTGAGGGCCGATCATACGGGCCGTCCAATAGGCCACTTCGACGATCCTGTCTTTTTGAGGCCTTTCGAGGCTGATCGCGATGGTCTGGCCCATAAAAGTAACCTGAATAGACGCTCACCGAGCGCGCTGCCAGCGCCGGGGTTCCTCTCTCCGCACCCGCGACCACTCCCAAGGCATCTTCCCTGGCCCCCGTTCGCAAGCACCAGGATAACAACTCGTGGCATTACCAACACCCATAAGACCAATATCAGCTTTCACGGTGCTGTCACAAAGATCGCACCCGCCCACGGCACCATCACTCACAGTTGTCAACGACGCCGTTCCTTCTCAAGTTGCTCGCGCCAACATAACCCTAGATATGATTCGAGTAAATCAGAAATAATGGGAGGCCTACATGGTTCGCACTCGATCATTCTTAGACATAAATATATTGATGGAGTGATGGTGGACCAGAAGCAGCTTCGACGAGAATGCGAGCGCATGGGAAAGCCTTAAACCCTGCCCAGACTGAAGGCATGCCCTATGTAATTGCGAGACTGAGATCGCTTATGCTGTTGTCACTCCAGAATCATAAGATAATCAAGATGATATAAAAGAAGATAGCTACACAAGAAATATTCACTCATATTCGAAAATAAGCATCCATGAATGAATGAAATTGTGTATGACAGGTCTGGTTGTGCCGACTCAAATGTGTATTCAACTACCAACGGGAATAACCTTCGTTCTCCCCAAACCTTCCCTCGCATAGTAATCCATAGGATATGGCCCCTTGCCCCAGTCCTCACGCTCTTCAAGAGCCACGAGCGCCTCATACGGAGTCAAGAGCGGCCTCGGAAACGCGTAACCCCAATCAATGCTCAGCCGCGGGCAGGCCACCTGTACCCAACATTCAACATCATCCATCAGAGCTAGCTTCCCCGGGAATATCTCGCTTAATAGGAGGTTAACCCAAGGAATGCCCATTTTCTCCAACTTGCTTTCTATCAAGCTCATCGTGTGGGGGTTCCCCTGCCGCCCAAGCGACCCCAAGATGAGGCCCCATTTCTTGGCACCCTTCGCCGTGCTGATGGCGTCTCGTCGTAAAGACTGCATCTCCTCATGTCCATAAGTCTCTTTTGTCAGCTTCCGTGAGTAGGGATCATAGCGATACGCCGGTATCGAAGGGTTGTGTATCATGATACTTTCGAGGTGGAAACGGCCATCACCAAGATACAGGATCAGATCGACATTTTCCGAGTCGAGAAGGCGCGGTGACGTGCATCCGAGAATCTCACCCTTGGACAGAGGTGAAATCTGCGGGACGAGTACTTTGAAGCCAGCCCTCTCTAGAGTCGACTTTACTCCGTGGATGGTCGCATTGAACTGGATCGTCCCGACCATGGCGATAGTTTTGGGAGGCGCAAAGTTGCGCTCCAGCGTCGCCAACAGATGCGACGAGTCTATGCTGATGTCTACGAAGACATACAGCGTCTTGATCTTGGTCACGTCGACTGGTATCAGGCAGCTGTGAGCATAATGGATCAGGATATCGCAGCCCAGTGCCCTCGCCGTGTAGTCGTCGATGCAGCAAGCACCATAGGTGACATCTCCCATGATGAGCGTCTCGATGCCGGGACAAAACTGCGTGAGAATGTCTGAAACGGTCGTTGCAAACATGAGTAGGCCCTCTGGCATCTGCAGAGCAACCTTCTTCGCGCCTGCCGACCGGATGCGATGTATGGTCTTGGGAATTTCAAACGAGTAGTTGGCCGGCAGCAGCGTCATGGCCTCTTTGAGACTTGGGTCCTCCAAGATCTCAGGCGGTACTGAGTTCAGGAGCCGGGGTGCTCTCCGTGGCTGTGCGACTGCGACTCCTTAGAAATCTCATGATGCAATCCGCGAGGGGGGAGGGAAGCTACCTTGAATCGCCCCGCTATCCTCGACCGACGGACCACCCGCACCATCTCTCGCCGCCTTGGCTGCTCTTCGCCCTACAAACCTTTTTTTGGGCTGTTTATAGAGTGGCGGTGACGGGGGTGTTTGCGCCTCTTCTATGTCGGCTGCAATCCCAAGATCTGTCTGTGCTCTGTCTTCCTCCATGGCTGCTGAAGGCACTCGGACTGATGCTCTTCACCCCGCTTCGCGAATATCGAGACCCTGACCAATAATGTAGTCCGATTTGCGCTGAGCCCTATTCGCTATGAGCGGTGCGCAAAATGCGTCGAGATTATGATAAGGGTATTTCAGAGAATCTGAATGGGTAATTTGAAGGGTGCTGGCTTCGGATGTCAGATGTCAGGTTGTCTGTCTCTGTGAAGCTGTGCTGTTGGGTGGTAAAAATTCATATTGGTGGAGTAAGACCGTTGCTTGCATAAGCCCCGTTATTACGTTAGCATGAACCAAAGCTACTCACGAATGAAACCCAGTTACACTCCAATCATGTTCACATTGAGCTTAAAGAACAACAGCCACACGCAGGTTAGAGTGATTGTTAAATCAAGTAATTTTGCATTAAATTAGATACTATGGAGCTATATTCAGCTCGGGAAGGTATTTGTAAAAGTTGTTCATCGCACAGTACAAATCTTCACGCAGCTTCATGCCGTGGTGTTGTGGCTAAAGCGATAACTAGCCTGAAGGATATACGGGTCACCACCAGGTTCGTAAATTTGCTTGCTAGAGCGTCCCCATTCCGGCTGATTGATGGCGTCAATCCAGTCTTCAACCTCCATGACGACACAGCCATACTGGGGAATGATGCGCGGGAAATATTCCTTATCATCAAGGCCCTGACTCGTCTTGAGCGCCATGGACCCGTTCTGTCCGTTGCAAGAGTACATCTGGAAGGCTTCTTGGTCGGAGTATACGTCAACTTGGATGCCTGACCAGGCCGACTGCAGGCGGGCGACGAAGCCGTCAGTTCGCCAGTCGTAGGGGCCGTTCTGGGCGCGGTTGACGAGCCAGCAAGTGTCTAGTCCAGAAAGTTAGCATGCAGGAGATTCATGATATTAGGACAGGGGGGTTGAACGCACCATAACCTGTACAGTTGAAGCCGCAATTGCCGTCGAGTTCTGGGTTGCCAAAACTGGCACCAATTTGTTTGGGTCCGCTCCAGAAGTCGTTCACAGACCCTGGCTGGTTGGCAAGGATGTCCCCCGTCGGAATAAGGATGTTGTCGACCCCAACTCGCTGACCACTGTAGGGCATATAGAAGGTGTGATTCAGAGCCGTGTTGGTCTCGTTGTTACTAAACCCATCGAGGTTCCAGTATGTGTGACTGCTAAGCATGATGGGAGTTTTCTTGGTCGTTGCAAGAGCCACCATCTTGAAGTCCCAAGTCCAGTCGTGGACGGTGTAAGTGACGTATGAAACCACTTCTCCCGGGAAGCCTTGCTCGCCATCAGGGTCGACGATCGAGAATGTGATGCTGTCGTTGGCATGAGCAACGACGGTGAAGTTCCGGTAGTCCCAACCGTTGTGGCCACCGTGAAGAGTATCTGCGCCATCCGGAGCCTCAGCTGTGGGGTTCTCGTTGGCATTCACTTTGTATGAAACTCCATCAATTTCGAAGGTACTGTTCTTGATGCGGTTGGCGTATCGACCCGGGACACTGCCGAAGTGGGGGTGCTGCTTGTCGATTTCGTAGTAACTGGCATTGTCAAAGCCAGCAACAATATCTCGTTGAATCCCCCATGCATCGTTGATCAGGAGTTTGGCAATTGACGCGCCATAAGGAATGAAGGCGGCGGCGAGCCCCTCGCTGTAGATCCAGTAGAAGCCATGCTCATCCGGGGCGAGACTTGAGGAGGCATTGCTGCTTCCTGTGCCTCCATACGACTGAGCGGCAGTAATTGGGAGCAGAAACGTTCCCAATGCAGCAAGACAAGCTTTCACACGCATTGTAGTGAAGGTGTGGTCGGTTGCGCTAGAGCAGTAGAACAGTATTTGATAGTTAAAATAATTCACTGAGAATCGCAAATATCCAAGATTGCATGCAACAACGACACTACTTATATGAAGGAACCGTGGGCAGAACCCCTAGTCAGCCACAGCTTGGAACAGTTTGACAACGAAAATAAGCAGCCATAACCGCAAACAAGGGAATGCGGAAAATAATATTAGCTTAAGCTCACAGGTCTAGAAAATGGATACAAGTGGATCGGCAAGCTACCCCGCTTCGCGAAGTTCGAAGTTGGGGTAACGACATAACAAAGACACATCATATGCATCTGGTAAGCAAGCGATAGTCGGTGAGTGTTTGGTTTAAATTGGAGAATATTTGGCGTAACTTGACAGATACAGAAGGTCGGCTTGAACTTGGAGGACTTCCACTTAAAAACCAAGCGCTGATTCGCTCGCAAAGTGCTGTGCGACTGTACCGTCTGGTTCCCATGATCAGTCGCACTCGATGCCTTGCTTGCAGGGCGAATGCTTGATGGGACCAAATGACCGGTTGCGTAAACCCTGCAGCTAACACTGGTCCCAATGGCTCGTCGCCAGGATGTGACGGTCTTCCCGGATATTTGTCGTTGGTCACAATCCTCATCTCAGGAGTCCTCGGCTGAGGTGAGACAATGACGATCGTCATTGAACATTAGCTCTACCGTGTTCGTGTGCCTTACATAAAGAAACGACGCATTCCTACGCTGTGCCATAATGCACCGCTTGGGTCCAATGGTATTTCTAGGGCCACGAAGAGACGTTCAGAGGGTCATTCGAGAAAAATAAATAAAAAAGAAATAAGCGTCAAAGCCAGGGAGGAGTCGACGTGTGTTGTTTCCATGCGGAGAAACCCGAGAACGAAGACTGACGAGGGGAACTTCGAATCAAACATGTCGTCACACTCGGCACGCAAACAAGCAAGCACCGTAATTGGAGCGGGAGAAGTTACATTCGCCCACCAACCCATGCCTATGGAAGCTGAGCAAGGGCCCCTGTAAAACTGGCACCGGGGGGATATCCCCTCCAGTGCGGGGTAGAGCCATGACACCCAATTGGCGGCTTCACCCCAACCCCAGAATCCTTCGAGCTTCCCCATCTTCTCGGGTTGGGAATAAACCAGCGTGGCTGGGGACAGGCGGGGGAATTGTGATGCGAGAAGACCAAGACGGCTGTAATTCACCCACTCAGGATTGTTTGTCCCATTGACTTTTGTGGAGAGAAAATTGTTCGGTATTTGTCTACAAGTCGGAACACCAATCCAGAGCTTGTGCCCGCACCTGGCAAGAGCACAAAACATGGTACACACATGTTTCCGCAACAAGGCTGAGCCGAATTGCTGTCGATTGCAGGTTGTTATATGCAGGTGGATGGCTCATGTGGTGTAGAGCCGTGGATTTCGCCGGAGCTAGCCATGTACCCGAGAGTCTCGACATTGGACGTCAGGCAATGGATCAACTAATGGAATAATACATGCGATTTCGCCTTGTTGGGTGTAGTCCGTTTGTATGAATACAAAGAGGACGAAAGGTGCAATGAATACCGAGGTTGGGGGCCCATAGAAACACAAGGGCTCTACAAGGCCAGCAGCTGTGGCTTGGGCACCTTGTGATATCACCTCGGCCCTGTTGTCACACGGAGGCAATACCAGAACATCATCATAATCGCACTTGTCAATTGTTGCTTCACAAGGATACTCGAGCGAACAATATTAACAGGGAACAACGTATAGAATTGCTTCACTATCTCCCATTGCAGTAATCAGAAGGTTGTTGCTACCAGTCTCGCCAACGAAATAACGTATACTCAATGGTTTGTCCTTTACGCATCGATGAGGTTCTCCTCTCGATCCTCCGGGTGTGTCGTCTTCGGCTTCGCTGTACTCTCAGCCTCCTTACCCTTTCTTTGGTAGAACTCCTGGATGATCTTGGCGGGGATACGGTTCAGCAGTTCCTTGGGGTAGATTCTGAGCAGGCTCCAAGCCAGGTCGAGAGATTCGATGATGGTTCTCGACTCGTATGCACCCTGAGTGACGAAGCTGCGCTCGAATTTTTCTAAGAATTCGAGGGACAACTTGTCCTCAGCAGACAAGGCCTCCTCACCAACGACAGCCTTCATGGCTGCAGCATCACGTCCAATAGCGTACTTGGCGTACAGCTGGTTCGATACATCTCCGTGGTCCTTTCGGGTCATGCCCTCACCGATGGCAGACTTCATGAGACGAGAAAGCGACGGAAGGACATTGACAGGCGGGTAGATGCCACGATTGTGAAGTTGTCGGTCGACGAAGATTTGACCCTCCGTGATGTAGCCCGTCAAATCAGGGATGGGGTGCGTGATGTCATCATTGGGCATGGTCAGAATAGGAATCTGGGTGATGGAGCCATTTCTTCCTTCGACACGGCCAGCTCGTTCGTAGATGGTGGACAAATCAGTGTACATGTAACCGGGGAAACCACGCCGACCAGGGACTTCTTCTCGTGCTGCCGAAACTTCTCGTAGAGCATCACAGTAGGCAGACAGATCAGTAAGGATAACCAACACATGCTTCTCGAGCTGGTAGGCATAGTACTCGGCGGTGGTAAGAGCGAGACGAGGAGTGATAATACGTTCGATACTGAATGGTGTTAGCAGGATCCTATCACCGAGTGCAGGAAGAAAACGTACGTGGGGTCGTTTGCAAGGTTGAGAAATAGCGTAACACGCTCCAAACTGCCGTTCTCCTCAAAGTCGCGAGTGAAGAATCTCGCAGTTTCCAAGTTGACACCCATGGCGGCAAAGACGATGGAGAAGTTCTCCTCGTGGTTATCATGTACACCCTTGTTCGTCACACCCTGTTTCTGGTGCTGCTTGACGAGACCGGCCTGTCGGCAAATCTGGGCAGCGATTTCGTTGTGTGGTAGACCGGCGGCAGAGAAGATGGGGATCTTTTGGCCACGGGCAATCGAGTTCATGGTGTCGATGGTCGAGATACCGGTCGAGATCATTTCTTCGGGGTAGACCTAGAGGGAGTCAGCCTCAGCAATACAGGAGGGCTAAAAAGGCACATACTCTCGAGAAGGGGTTAATGGGACTGCCGTTGATGTCAAGGTAGTCCTCGGCCAAGACCTTGGGGCCCTTGTCAATGGCCCGTCCTGATCCATCGAAGATACGCCCCAACATGTCCTCTGAGACACCAAGCTTCAAACTTTCTCCTGTGAACTCGACCTTTGTCTTCTTGACATCGATACCGGATGTACCTTCAAACACCTGCACGACGGCGCGGTTGCCTGCATCATACCTCATCAGCGGGGTGAGACTAAGCGTCGTCAAGAGGAAGACGTCGTACCTCGAGCCTCCAGGACCTGCCCAGATCTCTCTGTCCCATCAGGGAGAGTGAGGGTCACGATCTCATTGTATCGGGGGAACTTGACATTGTCAAGAATGACCAGAGGTCCGTTGACACCACCGACGGTGTTGTATCGGATTCTGGGTATGATGGAATATGACGACGACTCTCGAGGGTCCGCCATGGCTGCACTTAGTGTATTTGTAGGTATTTGGAGTGATGGTGGAGCTCGAGGCTCTTTGGTGTCGTCGTAGGAGGCGGCTGCGGCAATTCCAAGATGTCGTAGGCTAGAATGTTAGTATGAAGCTGGTCTTTGGGGCTCCAAAGAGCATTGACATTGCTTGGCCAAGCCCTGAGCGCGCTACTTCTGATTTGGGAAATCAGCTACGATAAAGGCCCCGCCAAGTGCAATCGGCAAATCACATGACATCCTTCTGCTCTTACCTGGGACGACGACATATCTACGCTAAGTTTTTATCTTAGAGGTGAAATTTTCGCAAAATGTAAAATTAATAATGGAGCGAACTGAGATTTGGAAGACATAGGTTCCTAAGATTTCAGAATGACCGGGAGACTTTCGGGAAACTGACATGCAGCCAAACCAAGACAAATGCACACCCGTAGACCAGTTCCACAGGAAAGAGCCACCAAGGCTAGACCCGCACATATACATAAACCTCAGGGTACCCACTAGGCCTCTATTATAGCAACGCAGCTACCGAGTAATCAGGAAATGGCGAAGTTGAATTAAGCGGGTTTCATGATGTAATTCCCAAACAATCCTATTCCTGCAGTCTACTCAGTGCTCAAGAGATGAGATTAGACGTCAACGGATGCAATAACTTTCAAGTATAAGACTGCAGCTTGGCAGTCATTCTCAACTTCAATATGTCTATCTCATGACCAGACATATCATTTGACTTGAGTTCTACAGATAGAATCCTTCAAATCGTCCTCAAATATGAAATATGTTTGCCGGACAAGTTGAAACCTCCCGGGCCCAGCGATTTCGCGAAACATGCACTTCCCACCGTCCATCACCGCCTCAATAGCTTCCACATGCGCTTTATCGAAATCCCTCCTTACGGCAACGCAATCACCGTACATCACACAATTCACCAAGTCCCGCAACATGCGGCAGAGAAACAGAATGTAGACCTTAACCTGGCCTTCACAATAATTCGTTTTCCCGCTGACACCGGCTCGCATCCGAGGATCTGGATAACAATCTGGACCTCTGTGGCATCCTCTAGAGGTATGAACAAGGTTGGTTCTGCCCGGAACAAATTGTAACCGAGACCGAGTTCCCAGTCTGTGGTAAAGCTCCGGGCTAAACACGGCGCTGACATGATAATATCGATGCACTCCGACCGCAGAAACCGTAGCCCGTCTCAAATCTTGCACTTCATGAGACGCTGCGTTGTAAAAATAGGAGATAATCCGACGCAGTGGCGTCCTACACGAGAAGTTGTCTCGTCAAGTTGACCCCTATGTTCACCCCAAGAATTGGGTGCCGTCAGATAGTCGCATCCCCGCCAAAGTAACTACGCTCCCTGTTCCTAGTTACGCTGTCTTCGTATCCCAGAAATGTGCCGTTCTGTGGCGTCAACGTAATGCAAATCGTTCTTCATGGTTGAATCAAGTCCACTGCAATCGGGGTTCTCGGTCTTGGTCGGGGTGAATTCGTTAGATGTAACCACCACTCTTCAATGCAACAACGCGGGAACTCCGACAAGCTTGTGTGATTATTGGGGGACGGTAGCAATGATGTTGCTCTTCTGGGTGCCTCTGGCAGACTTCGTTGGGGTTGGCCATGAACACCCAGAGTTTTCAAATCTTTGGCGGAAAATCCCGTAAAGCAAGCCATTGACACTGTGAAGGGGCGTTTTGGTCGTAGGCAGCGCAGGTCGTTGGGCTTCGCTACCGAACAAAGTAGACAAAAGCGTAGAAGACTTACGCCTTTGTTGGTATGAAGCATCTTGGACCCATGCAAAGGAGGATTAGCTGACCAATCCCATGACCCCTCACCTCTGCATGTATTGTTCGTATTTGCGCTGTCAAGTAGATAGCCCAGACAATGACATGCGGCGTGGTTATAGCTATTTTCACATGTCATATATACACAAGCAATCTGATTTACATACTGTTCTCTTCGAATTTCGCACAGTACTATTGCCAGTCGGTGACACATTGAGGAAAAGATTCTGACCTCTTATTTCGGTGTCGATGCCGCCCTGCGCACACCTAGGACAGCTTTGCCCACTGCAGAGTCATTCGGCTTGCCAATCTCTCCCGTGATCCATGCACCTATATCTGACACACCGTCCAAGTCGACGCCTGTCTCCATACCCAGGCTCTCCAAAAAGTAGACCATGTTCTCCGTGGCCACATTTCCGGTGGCCCCTGGACTGTACGGGCAGCCTCCCAACCCACCAACGGCGCTGTCAAACGTTCTGATGCCGTGTTCTAGAGAGATGGCCGTATTGACGATAGCTTGGCCATAGGTGTCATGGAAATGCATGGCAATGTCCTCGTTGCGGATTCCTGCCGCCGACATACATCGCAGAAGCTCCTTTGTACGAGGAGCAGTACCCATGCCAGTGGTGTCGCCAAGCGATATCTCATCAGCCCCCATCTCAAGTAGAGTCGTAGCAATCTCCGCAACTTTGTGCGGATCGACATCGTAGCCTTCGAAGGGACAGCCCAGAACAACCGAGATGTACGCTCGAACTCGCACGCCCATCTCTTTCGAGCCCTGAATAACATCCCTGAACTTCTCGAGCGAGGTGGCGATGTCACAGTTCAGATTTCTTTTGGAGAATGTCTCAGTGGCCGCAGCGAATACCGCCAGCTCAATCCCCGGTCTTCCGCAGGTATCAGTCCGTGCAAGTGATTCGGCTTCGGTTAGGTATGCGCCTGGGTTCTGCTGGAGTAGAGCCGTGGCATTTTCGAGGCCTTTCGCATTGGGCGCCAGGAAGGAATACGTGATAGGTACCGGTGATGGTATTTTCTGCTTCAAAATGTGTTCTAAGATCTCGCTGGAATTGTTCATCTGTTTGCATCATCGGTCAGTCGCCCAGAATCTTATTGTCTGCTGAAGAGGAGCATACTTGCGGCACCCATTTTGGCGAGACGAACGACCCGGCCTCAATGGATGACAAGCCCGTCTTCGCCAATCTCTCAATCAACTCGATCTTGGTCGCCAGAGTTATCGCCTTCTTTTCGTTCTGCAATCCATCCCTTGGACCAACTTCCACCAGTCTTACATGGTTATTGGATATGGGGTGGGGGTTCCTGACGGCTGAAGCTGTCGCATATGTTCGCAGGGCTTGGTTCCGAATGCTAGGGGCGCAGGCAAGTCGCTGGCGAGCCAGCGGCATCATTGGTCGTAGCGACGCCATTTTGTGCTCATCTCGTCCGGGCGGGAACGCAATGCCCTTTTGTCATTGCAAGCAATTGTCTTTGAAGTCGACAGGGCGACCGGCGTCGAACCGTAAGAGGTTCGATCATGATCCTTGTAGCTCTATAGCTCACGATTGCATAAGTTTGATAATACTGTTTATATGCATAATGTGCGGTTTCCATCGGCTCCGCTAGTGATAACACTGGGGGCCAGGCGACAAGTACTATTGATGTAGTCACTTTGTTTTAACGTGAATGTACACCGAGCTGGCCATTTTCATGCGCCAACGCGACCGGCCAACTTAATCTTTGATTTTCTCAACAACCAATCATGGCAAAGTCATACAACGAAGCAGACTTAATGCTAGCCCTTCAAGCTCTCAAAAATGACCAAAAACTTAGTCTCCGACAAGCGGCAAAAACGTACCAAGTCCCCCGAAGCACCCTCCAAACGCGTAAAAACGCGCCCGAGGCGCTGTGGTATTTGCAACGGGACTGGGCATAATGCGCGAACTTGTAAGATCCCATTGCCATCATCTGGAGAGGAAGATTCAGAGTAGTTTCAATTGATTTACGGCGTTGTGGTTTTACTATCGTAAAATTTCTATGCGAGGTTATGTAAGGGTGGCCAGCTCGGTGTACATTCACGTTACATTAAGTATACTAGACTATCGGCCTTACCCGAATAAAGTATTTATCAAACATCAGCTATCCGAACATCCTAGGATAAGCGAAATAAGCAACTACGGCCTATACTATTAGAGGAGCAGTCAAGAAATTAATCATTCTCTCGAAAGACTGCTTGGGTTAGTCGAAAGAATGTATTTCAGCCTTCGAGCTCTTAAATTAGGGTTGTTTACACATATTGGTTGAGCATAAAGTACTACAGTCAGTTCCGTCGAACTCTGTAAAATGGGGTGGTATACCAAAAGATGGTCGATGCGGTTAAGTGGATGCAAATATTGGCTTCTATGTTATTCTTCATACATAATTTAGAGTTGAGTTAGGAGGACCAATATTAAGTCAGCCAGGGCCTGAAGAAGCTACAAATGGTGTTGCTGTTAAGAATGTTTGAAGTGAATGAATGAATGACTGCTTGCCTTTTTATATTTACCGAAAAAACCACATACGGTTAAATAGACTGCAAAATATGACGTTGAAGGGCAAATAATTGTAGCGTGATCATGCAGCCTGTCCAACAGATCACTTAACGAACCCTTATAACTATTGAGATCTTCAGACCGATTGCGAAGGTTTGGTCCCATAAACACAACCTTGACAAGCCCTCTTGCCCTCTTGGGGCTAAATTGAAGCTATTCCCAACCTTGTCGTTGTCTCTCTTACAGCCTAGTCGACACTTTCACGTACCTCATCCCCAACGACTCGATGACATTCCTAAATAAGTTAATGGCTTTGTAAGTCTGCCAGCCATCATATCAGAGCCTGGCTTGAACAACAGCTCGGCATTCTGTTGATCAACTTCCTAGCGAAGGTAGCGGAATCAGACTCGAATATGCTTTGAACGATTCCTGATTTCATCTCACGGCGATAGTGATAACGGCAGGGAGCCCATCAACACTCAATACTGGACATAAAAGCTAGACAAACCCAAATTCGTCGCGATCTTGGCTGGACTACGATCGATAACGAAAGCGAAGAGGAGATAGCACAAGGGGCGGCATACATTGATCCGCATTCCCGTATGACAGCTCATTGTTAAAATCAGGAAATGTTGACCGAGGGTTCGCATTGGGTTATGGGATCAAGACTGAGAATACCTACGACGTTTTGAAATATGCCCGGGGAAAGTATGGCTCTGGCACACAGCACATAACCCGAACAGGATTTGTATGCTACTATCCAATGAGAGGTTTCATAACATTTCGGGAAAACATAATCGAAAATTAATCTAAATCATGATCTCGTCTTAATATGATGAATGGTTTCAGTAGATTAGAAGATTTACTCTTTCGGACACACTGATTCTATCTCAAGTCGCCGTAACATGAGATTACTCGTTGCATCAGGACTGGTTCTCTTGTCACGTTATGCATGAAGCGAATGTTAAAAGGTTTCATAGCAGGATCCAAGGTGGGGATATATATAAATGGACAGCTCTGCCTGTTGTTGAGTTCCTATCTTTTGTTCTTCCTATAAACTCTTCAGTATCAACACATCAGAAGTAAGAACAGCGCGTAATTTTCATGATCTTCGTAGCTTCGTCGAGGTGCCTAACAAGTCTTGCGTTTTCTGAATCTTCGAGGTCTTCGAAGCCATTCTATTAGATCTGGACCTGCGCAGTCGGCTCGTACCCGCCAAACGAATTAACACATTTTGGCACGATGTCAACGCCTGATCAACTCGAATTTAGCGCGCTTTCTTCTTCTAGGTCGAACCTACCGCCGAGAACCACCATGACCCCCTATTAGTGGACATAGTCCCCCCTTCTGCTTCCAACATCTCCACCTCAGTGCGGAGGAGCCGTTACCGCTGCTCACTTGTCCAGGGGACTGATTAGCTTTGGCCCACGAAACACTTTTCCCTATCGACCACTTTCTAGCAAACCGAGAAGCTTTCGGCCGAGCGATGCCTCCTGGCATCGCATGCTAGTCCACCAATCACCCGCGTATGAGTGCTACTTGATTGTAGGCTTGAGGCACCGCAACGACTTGGTCAGGAACTCCACAAGCAGTGAATGGGACCCTCTCCGCATGCTGGCCTTGACTGGGCTTATCTTCCCCGGCGTCTGTGAGATGGATGAAGAGGAGTGACAGTTTGTTTTCTTCTACTGTGAGCTAACTAAGTGGGGACTCCATCGTAGAGGATCTCATTATGTAGACTTATTGGTCGTTATGGAAAACCGGAGAACCGGAGGAAAACCCTAGCCGAAGTCATGGTAGAAGATTTAAACCCATATAACGGACTGGGCTTGGCGCCAGGGTCGATGAAGAACTGGATAAGAAGCGTGTGGTACCATGCACCTCCCGCGTGATTTAGCATCAGACCTCGCCACTCACGAGAAATCAGTGGCTCAATCAGAACATAGAGCTGGGAGTGAAAGGCTATATAGAGTAATGGTCCATCTCGTCCGGGATTCGACTAGCACATTTGGATGCACCGGGATTCTTTGAGCTGGCTGAAGCCCAAACTGCAGGAAATCCCGTTTCCAAGGACAATAAATAATTGGAGCCAATCATCGACTATAGACTGGCATAGCTACCACATCTAGCTAAACTATTGAAATCGAACAGGATATAGTTGCGTACAGCAATACTATCAGGCCGAATCCCACATATCGGCACGCTGATGTCAGGGTACGGCTAGGCCGAAGGCAATAGTACAGAGTGATGGGGAGTAACGGGCGTCCCTCCTACGTAATACCGGGTGGTCACTGGCGGTCTCAGGCAGGGGTGCCAACGGTGATGCATTGATCTCTGCCCTCTCTATCTTCCTTCGTCTCGACTCCTTACTTATAGCCAGCCGAGGTTCTCTCTTGGATTCTGGATGTTTGCTTCCGTATGTCTGTGTTCCTCCGACTTCGGCCAATATCTTGGACAGCGGCTCCTTATCTGCAACCAAGCGATTCCCTATCCGTTGCAAACGGCTTCAACGGCTCTCTAGCCGCCACAAACGGCTTCCCGGCTCCTCATTCGCCACAAACGGCTTCCTACCTGGTGGAAGCCGGCCCGCCTCGGATGACACTTGTGGCTCTGACAACTCCTTCCCTATCCTACTTCGAGATGGTCCTTATATAGATAGCTAGGCCGCCGCTTGGACCCGGCATAACAGCAGGGTCGGCGATGCCAAGGATCTTGACTCTCGTCATCCCAAAGCTTCACATAGATTGTAATCATGACTCGGGAGTCTTTTGTCCGAAACACCCCTCCGGCGGCCCACCGGTGTCCTGCGTTCAGTGTCCTGACACCCACGGGTGCCTATGGCATTCTGTTCTCTGACAGTTGTCTAACTAGTGTCTCCGGTAAGGTTAGTATTAATAACCAAAGTCCGGAGGATAGTGTAACGGGGTAAGGCCGGACATCAGGGAAATAGGTTACGGGGCTAGGAGAAAGTTTATGTCAGAGGTGGTACCTGCGCAGCCACCACTACTTATTTCCAGACCAACAACACTAGCCTAGCTTTCTTTCCTCACCACAATACATCACTTCTATTGTGTGTCCCTCAACAGGTTATGAGCCCTCACGCTCACGCGCATCACGAATAATTGCATTTCTGAAGCATTATTCGTCATCATCATCATTTCGATCATTTGCACAATTTTCGGCATCTGATTCGACCTTTATTTCGCGAAGTTGGCCTTCGAAGGTCCGCTACGGTAGGTGCACGAATCTGCTGCAACCTGCAGCAGCGTGGTCACTCTCCAACTTCACGGCTTGATCACAACAACAGCATTGAGAACAGTGACTGCACGAGCCTAAATCATTGATTCTGGCCTTGCAGCTCATCACTACACACTTTCCTCGGATTCGTTGATTTCTGCAGTTTTTCCACTTTGTTGGAAGGAACGCGTATCCGACGTCATTACCTTGAAGTGGGTCACGAAAAACTTCGTGCCTGCCTCAAGCTTCAACACTACTTAACATCACACAAAATTGCGTCCATCTGATAACGCAGTGACTTCACGATCGCATCATGGCGACTGAAGCATCTGTACGGCTGGCGCCAATTCCTCAGCTGGAAGGCGAGAAGAACCTCAAACTCTGGCAAGTGCAAGTAACTCAACATGCCGAATACTTTGGCCTCGAAGCCTTCCTCGATGGCACATCAACAGCACCACATGAAAGCGCGCCTTCTGAAGAGAAACTCAGATACAAGCAAAAGCAGATCCACGCTATGTCATTGCTTACTTCAAGCATCGTCAAGGTTCATGAAAAGCTGGAATCAGCAGGATGGGACATGCTTACTGAAAAAGATCCCTCTGTTCTCTACAGTTTGATTCTCAGAACCATTCCCAAAGAGTCCGAGAACAATGTACCAGCAATGTTCTATGAGCTCGTTGGCCTTATGAAAATTCCTGAAGGCCAGAAGCTCGAGAAATGGTCATCTCGACTCAACTATCTTATCAATCGTCTCACTGCCCTACAATGTGGCATGTCCGACAAAGCTCTGACACTGATCGCGCTCAAAGCATTTCAACAACGTTATCCCTTGGTCCATGGTTTTCTTACCAGATCTTTCGAAGAGGGTAATTTGACGTGGAAGAAAATGCAAGAAGAGATCACTCGCAAGGCAAATGAAGAAGCACACAACCCCGAGATCATGTTACAGATCAAAAATAACCAAGGTAATTCAACTCTAGGCTCACAGGCAAATAAAGAGAAGGAAAAGACAAACGACAACCAAGACAAGAAAGGCAAGACGGAACACTGCAATACTTGCAAACGCAAACATCCAACCACTTGGCCTCTCTGTAACTATTGCAAGTTGCACCACACCGGCGACTGTTTTCGACAATTCCCAGAAAAGGCATCTGAACAATGGCGCAAACGTAATATGCCAGACTGGAAGCCTTCATCGAATGAAAATGCCTCAAAAGACGCACTTGATGTCAATACGAATCTTGGCCAACTTTGTCTTCAACCAGATTCAGTAGCGAAGCGTCCAACCAATCTGGGTCTCTTCGGCAATCTAATGTGTTTGCCAGCCAACACAATCTCAACTGATGGTGATGGAACAGATTACCTGACTCGTGACAGCTTCATCAATGACTCTGGTGCTGGAGGACACGTAGTCAATGATTTGAAGTGGTTTACCTCACTACGTCAACTTCCTGAACCAATCTACATGGACACAGCTAATGGTGGCGTTGCTGCTGCCACAGCTGTTGGCACCATTAAGATTCATCCTCAAAGAACTGATAGTAAACAGGTTAATTGGACTATCGGTAGTGTTCTCTATAACGAATCTTCCCCAGTTAACATCATCAGCCCTGGCTTACTGAGGGAAGATGGCATCATTGAAGATGGACATACATCAACTCTTCGCATTCGGGAATCGAATGTTGAACTTGGTAAGATCAACTGGCTCAAAAACGTGAAGGTTATTCCTCTCGTCTGCAAGCCAACAGCTCCCGCAGAGCACCTTCCACTCTTCTCAGCAACAATTGACATACAATTGATGCACGAGCGACTTATGCATGCGAACTACAAGACAGTCAAAAAGGCCTGCGAAGCCGCTGGTCTAAAAGTCACAAAACCAATCAAACCCTGCGAGACTTGTATGCTCTCGAAAGCAAAACAAATCATCCACAGAGATCCGGCTATTCAACCGAGTAGACCACTTGAGATCATCTATTTCGACACTATTCATCATCAACCGCTAGGCCTTACTGGCTGGCGTTACAGCGTTCACTTTACAGATGGGTTTACTGACATGCAGTGGACTCGCTTCACTCGCAAATTGGGTGATATACATGCGGAGATCATTGCCTTCGTTACTCAGGTCGAGCTTCAAACTGGTCTGAAAGTCCAAATATTCCACTCGGATAATGGCAAGGAATTTCTTGGCGATGCAAAGCAAATGGACACATTCGTCACCAAGAAGGGCATTCAATGGCATCGATCTCCTGCTAACACTCACGAACCAAATGGAAGAGCAGAGCGCTCAGTCCAGACTCTCATCACACCAGCTCGTAGCGGCATCATCGGCGGTAACTTGCCCAAGTTTCTCTGGCCGTGGGCTGAAGAGACAGCGGATACGATACATAATCTCCTACCAAATGGAAAAGACAGCCTGTCACCTCGCCAGCGTCTTGGATTCTATCTCAACATGACAGCACAGGTCATTAATGGCAATATTTCCAATCTCATCAAATACGGAGCTGTAGCTTATGTCCACAAGAAAACACCAGCTGATCTTGCCAAAGCTGACAAGGTGGAGCACAGGGCATGGAAGGGCAAGCTCGTCGGCTATGCTGACCTTCGTACCAAACTCTACAAGATCTGGGTTCCCGAGAAGCACCGCGTGATGCGAGTGCGTGACGTTCGTTTTGCGGAGACTTTGGATGATACGCAACAAGATCACGACGCTGACGCTGACTTCATCGTTGAATTCGAAGATGAGAATGCTGACGTTGAATTTTCTGATCTGATAGCTAACCCCGTTGACTACGGAGTCGTCACGCACACAATAACCCAACCATCTACTTTTCCATCCTCTCAACCGGCCGATGATAGGGAAAATCAAGAGACAAAAGGAAATATGCAGCGCGAAGTTGAAAATGATCCACTCTATCCCACACCTGGGCCTGAGCAGATGGCCAGTCCAGCGCCATTGACTCGAACACGCGAAGAATTAAGCTTCGATTCCGATGATACTGATTTAGATGACATCGATGCCGAACATCCCTTAGGTCCCCAGAGTCCTGAGCCGAATCCTGAGCCGAATCCCGAACCGAATCCTAAATCATCGACAACCTCAAATTCACGCCCTCGTCGTGCTGCGGCCAGATCAGTTGCAGATTATCGACATCTCGCTGGCATACGCACATACAACAAGAGAAAGGCAGACCAGTTGTCATTATCTTCGGTCAATTTCTCCAAATCTATCAACAAAACTCGCTATCTTGAGCTCGACGCCAAGATTAGTGATTCCACACATCTATGTCTGTCTGCAATCAAGGTTGAAAAACTCTTGAATCAATCCAAAACCGCATCAGACTTCCCTTCAGCCAAGTCATACAAGGATGCTCGAAAGCAAGAGAAATGGCCGACTTGGAAGTCAGCTTTCGACGATCAGATAAACGAACTGGTATCTCGTAAAGTCTTTGAGCTTTCAGATCTCCCTCCTGGAGCGAAGGCCTTGCCGACGAAGTGGGTAACGGACCAGAAGTTCCATCCAGTTACCAATCAACATTTGAGAAACAGAGCGAGGCTTGTAGCTATGGGGAACTTCGAAGACTCAAGCAGCTTTTCGGTCGAAGAAATGTATGCTGCAGTCGCTAGCCTTACATCTCTCAAAGTGTTTCTCGCTCTTATGGCCACTCTAGGTCTACACGCCGAGCACTGTGATGTAGTAACAGCCTTCTTAAATGCTAAGAAGCCTCAGGACACTCCAGACATCTATGTTCGCCAACCAGAAGGATATGATGACGGCAGTGGACGCGTTTGGCGCCTGAAAGCCGCTCTCTACGGTCTCAAGCGAGCACCAATCTGGTGGTTCAATACCCTTGTTACCGCAATGAAGGAGATTGGATATGAACCTGTCGAAGCCGACCTCTGTCTTTTCAAGAATGATAAGACTGGAGTTATGGTACTTGTCTATGTAGATGATCTTCTGCTTGCGGGTCATCACAAGTCAGACATTACGATCGCTAAGCAGAAACTCGCTGCTTATTTCCGCCTCAAGGAGCTGGGAGATGTGCGAGAGTTTCTCGGCATGCAGATTTCAAGAAATCAAGATGAAAACAAGGTTTTTATCTCACAAGAGAAGTATGCGATGAAGATTCTCACCAAATTCGGCAAATTAGACCTCAAACCTTCTGCTGTGCCCTGGCCATCAGATATCAAAATACCAGCTGTATGGCCTAAGATTCAGCTGGATGACCAATCAAACTACCTCAAACAGACGGCCTCGCTCAACTATCTCAGTATTGGCAGCAGACCAGATATGACCAACACCAACAAGGCACTCTCTGAGGCGCAAAGCAAGCCAACCAAGGTTCATATGGACTTGCTTCAACATCTCTGGAGATATCTCAAAGGACAGCCTAATCTCGGTATTGTTCTCGGCGGAAAGTATCCCATTCATGATCTGAAACTCAATGTCTGGGCTGATGCGGCACACGCTGATGACCTGGCTACTCGAGCGTCAACAGGAGCTCATGTTGTATTCCTCTGCGGTGGTCCGATATATTGGAAGTCCAAGAAGCAGACCCTCGTGGTCATTTCAAGCACCGAAGCTGAATTCATCAATCTCACACCAGCTGGTTTATCCGCTGTTTGGATCTTACGCTTACTACAACAACTTGGGTTTCCCCAAGACACTCCAACTCTTCTCATGACTGACAGTCTCAATGCCAAGTCAATCGTACTTAACCCAAACAATGCAGCCAGAACCAGACATATTGACACAAGGTACAAGTGGATCATAGATCGCGTCCAACGAGGAGATTTCGATATTCAATACGCCAGAACAGGAGAGATGATTGCAGACGGTCTCACGAAGCCGTTAACGAAAGAGAATCATCTGAAATTCGTCCGTCAACTCCGTCTGACGCCGTGTCCTTGGTGATTCTGATTGAGGCGGTGTCAGGTGGCAGAAACGCATATAAAATTGGAAGTCAAGTTGATGAAAAACGGATATTCTGTACGTGTACGTAGCTCTTTTTAGATGACTAGCTCTATTGGCCTGGGGGGGTGTGTCAGAGGTGGTACCTGCGCAGCACCACTACTTATTTCCAGACCAACAACACTAGCCTAGCTTTCTTTCCTCACCACAATACATCACTTCTATTGTGTGTCCCTCAACATATTAAGTACACAAATAGGAGTAAGTAGAAAGTACTACCGTCTATTTAACTTAATAGAGACACTATAAGGGTTGGATACTTGCTAAAGGGGCCTCTACTCTAAGCCTTGGCGTAAATAAGGCTTACGTCTTTCAGTAACGTGAATGTACACCGAGCTGGCCACCCTTACATAACCTCGCATAGAAATTTACTGATAGTAAAACCACAACGCGGTAAATCAATTGAAACTACTCTGAATCTTCCTTCTCCAGAAGATGGCAATGCATGTTACAAGTTCGCGCATTATGCCCAGTCCCGTTGCAAATACCACAGCGCCTCGGGCGCGTTTTTACGCGTTTGGAGGGTGCTTCGGGGGACTTGGTACGTTTTTGCCGCTTGTCGGAGACTAAGTTTTTGGTCATTTTTGAGAGCTTGAAGGGCTAGCATTAAGTCTGCTTCGTTGTATGACTTTGCCATAATTGGTTGTTGAGAAAATCAAACATTAAGTTGGCCGGTCGCGTTGGCGCATGAAAGTGGCCAGCTCGGTGTACATTCACGTTAGTATTTTCTTATTAATATTCTAAAGTTTTAGGAAATCTTTATTAGCTCTAAGCTTTAAAAAGAAGTCTTAGGTATATTTTTGGCCATTACTAGGAATACAGGTAGGGGGTCTAAAGTAGTTTATTAATCTCTATCCTCTTTATTTTCTGTAACGGTATTTACAGCTAGTATGAATCCCTAGGTATGAAGCAAGGTAACACTTATTGGCGTAAGTGTCGTTGTCAATGATGGTCAAGCTCGT